>NW_005803925.1:0-105531 GCF_000240725.1 Microchloropsis gaditana
GGCTGGTCCCTACACGCCACCCCCCTACGGCTCTCATCGCTGGCTGGCGGCGGACGACATGGCTGGTCCCTACGCGCCACCTCCCTATTCTGGCTCTGCCAAGTTTAAAGTCGTTGACGTCGTAGAGGAGCATGACAAGAAGGACGTTGCAGGATCTTCATATACGGCGAAGGCAGAAAACGTATTTTTTTTGGAGTCCCGCCATACAGATAAAAGCGGTCGTCGCTTTTTGCGACGAGCCTAATATGCGGATTCCTTCGATCTTTTGAGCAGGCCTTTACGACACAGGATAACCACAACTGCATCGGGGCCTAAGTGGGAGCAGCATGTGAAAAACTATTTACCGATTGAAAATGTCTACTGAGGAGATGGAGGCGTTGAGGAGTCCGAGTGATTTGCGAGGACCTATTTCTACATGCCTTATTGATGAGTTGGACATACAAGATGGATGAGGAGCAAAAGTGAGATGAAAGGAGGATCCGTGGAAAGCTGTGGCTGCGCACTGCATCTATCTGCACGAGCCACGCATATATGTAAAACGACCAATACAAGTGAAGGCAACTCGATTACATAGAAGAACGACTTTTCCTCACCGAAGGAAGGGTGTGATGGTAAAGGAGAGGACTTGCGATTGGTGATCGCTTTTCCTCAGTCTTCTTTCACTACTACGATCGAAAAGTATGAGAAATTATTCCCTACTGAGGTCCATTTTCAGGTGACGATGATCGGCTACTATTTAAGTCACATACTGATCCAGGGAAGTGGCCTTCGTAATGAAAAAGTAAAAAGCAGACACTCATTCCAGATTTTTGTAGTTGCTTGTCGTTGGCAGCGTTCATTTGGTTTGACCTTCCATGCCTCTGGGAGAAATCCTGTAAATTTCAAGGAATATGTTGCTTCTATAATGTAGCAAATCTTCGAATTTGCAGTCGTCTAGGAGTACGCTAGTCAGTAAAAATTGTGGGAATAGGATTATTGCCTTGGTTTTTGGCACTGGTCTTGATGTCTAGGTTTTGGCGCGCCTTCACCATCATTACCCGCATAGGAAAAAAAATGCTTGGAAATTTGAATACAGACTATTCCGTAGTAAAATTAAACTATCGCTACAAAATCATGTTAAAAGCTCTATTAAAGTTTTTGGGCGCTGAAGCTCGTTTTTTCAACAAGTCCGAAGTGTCCTGAGCCATCACTTAAAGTATTTCGCCAGCAGGTACATCAGCGATCAGCGAGTACAAAACACAGCACGACATGGGCCGATACACAACACAGCACGACATGGGCCCAAAATATGGTTCTCCGCCTTTCCCGACAATTCACAGTTTTCCTCTTTTAGCACACATATAGATTCTACAAGCGAGTTACACACCACGGAGGAAAGAGGCTTACTGGCCAAGAAACCTCAAATGGATGACATCCTTATGCTCTAACTTTTTTGGCACCATCCGAAGAGGAGCGGATTCCTGGTATCAAAGGAGGCAGCATGGAGCAGCTATTTAAACGATACCATAATGTCTCTTATACTATCCCAGTGCTCAATGTTACCATTACAACAAGTGACATCACTGAGTACGCGAGGATCCATTCTCTAAATATCGGTCCAATTGTCGCATTACTTTTCATGGGAAGCATCATGACACTTGTGTGGTTTTATCTTTTAGTTTGTGTTTGCTGCTGTTTATCTAGACGAGGAGAAGCAAGTCGGGGAACGTCACAAGTCGTACCAGGAGCAGCATATAGTTCGCCTACATCGCCGTCAAGCTCAGCTTCCCCCCTTGCATGCAAGATAGAGTTGCCCTCTTCCTCCATCGAGCGGTATGACGACGAACAAAGGGGTAATGAATCAAAAAACATGCATCGATCGCGATCACTGGAGGAAGAACACCGAAAATACTCATTCAAAAGCCTGTATATTGCAAGCATCATTTTAAGTGCTCTCTTGGGCCTTGCTGTCGTCAGTATTGTTATTTATCAGAGCAAAATTGACGGTAAGGAATGCCAGTCGATTTTTTTTTTAAGAGTACAACAAAGCAAGGCTTAAAAAGAAGTCAGCGAAACACATACTGAAGGAATTAGTGTGTTGTGTGATTTCACGAGTATCTTCACATAATGTCTTCTGTCTTGTACCCCTCCTCTTTCCACCATTTCGCCCTCCTCCTTCAAAGCATCCGCAAGAATTCTCATGGGGGACGTAGAAAACTTAGTACTTGATTCAGCCAATGCCCTGTGCACATCTGATGCTTCATCCAGATTTTGTACTCCTCAATCAGCGGGCGACTTCGTGCGCACGGCAGAAACACGTGCTAGCGGAATGCTGACCAACCTTGTGGACTTGCTCCAATCATTGGGTGAAGAGCTCTATCCTCCACTTAACGGCATGATTAATGATCTAGATATGGCCGAAGCAGACTTGGAAGATATCAAAGTATACATCAGTCTCATTATGGGCAACCGATCTCGTATCCAGGAGTACAATGACTGGCTCTTTGCGACCTCTCCCGACGATGAAGTCACTCCTTTAACGGCTTCACTGCCAAAAGGGAAGCTACCCAATGTGACAGCTGAGCAGCTGACCAAGCTTGATGACCACCAAAGCGCAATCATTATGACACGAAACACTTCTGAGGATGTCTTCGGCAAAATCCAGAATTTTATGCAGACGGATGTTCCGGATGCTGTGACCCGTTTTAATACAAGCGCACCGCCGGGGACTAGCACACAGCTACTCATGAAGCCATTACAAAACGTGTTTGAGAAACTTCTACGAGCTAGGAGCCTCATGCTTCGGTATTACGCTCTCGTATATGAGCAAGGAGAACGAATTGAAGACTACTTGGCCCCAAAGACTTTGGCAGTAAGTGTCATATTTTTGCTACCCTTCGTCCTTCAGATCGTCTTCACAATTCTCAACAGGAGTCACCAGAAATGCTCGGGCCATTTGCTCACGAACATGTGCTGCTCATATCTGTGTTCCGTCGTCTTCTTACTTCTGGCAATAATCTTCTCTCTACTGGCGGTTGTATCGGGTACTGTGTGCGAATACCACCTTACTTTACTTGCGAAGGTAATATGATCCTGGTTCTTAGTAAGATGCATAAACTGTTTCTTAGGAAGCAGTTTTCTGATTGATCTTTCTCTATTCTTCAACGTTTTCACATAATTTAGGTACCCGTCCAGAATGTGACAATCAATGATGTGCAGCTCTCTTTCACGCCTGCTGTCATAGAGGACATCCTCAATTGTCCATCATACCCTACCGCGCCAGCCGGTGCTACGTCCGGGAATAACTTCATCAGCCTTTTGGGCGGGGAAAAGATTTTTGACATTACCTCGCAGACAGACGAAATCATCGCACAGGTGGAGGAAGCACGTACATCGTTTACGGTTAATGCGCAAATTCAGCAATCAATCTATCAGCTCTCCATTCTTGAAAATTTCACAGCACTTGATTTTGCTAATAGCAGTGAAATTCTTTCTTACCGTCTGGAAATCGACGCTTTGCTAGAGGACTTACCGCCTGCTACCATGGATCGTGATGATGAAGTCCAACGAGCGAGGTAGTGTGTGCCATGGATTGGATGTTTTCGTAGTTTTCCTCGTCTTGAATGAAAGTATTATCAGAATGGATTTCGTCTTGATCTTTTAATCCTCTCGATTTCTAACAGCTTGACAGCCTATTACCTGACAAATGGAAGCTTTTCTTGGGACTCCTATCAAGAAAGCCTTGAGGAGATCAATGCCATATTGGCAGAGGCAGCGCCGATTCCCGATGGATTCTTCTCCTCTTATACTTTTCAAACCGTATGGAATTTTACACAGGCGACTGTGGAGGCCGACAGTGCGTGGATGGATGTCACTTTTGTCCGGCCAAAAAATTATGAAGCTTTGATCGCTGGCCTTGTCCAGATGGATCCCTTCACAGGTGCAGTCAACACCGCTGCAAAGACAAATATACAGGTGCACGCCAACCTTTCAGCGATCCGATATGCTCTACGTGACATACAGTCTAATATTCAGGAGATCGATGCGGCGCAGTCAAATCTTAGGACCACTCAAACGCAGTTGGACGGGATGTTTTCTGATCTCTTGGACCGCCTAAACGGCATTGCAAGGAACCTTAGCTTACAAGAAGAAGGCATTCGGGGCCTTGCTTCTTTTGCGGATAGTGCGCCTGACTACACAAAATGCGGCTTTGTCGGCAATTTTTACAGGGAAGGCTTTCAAAAAAACTTTTGCGGTAATCTTCACAACAATCTCTCCATCTCATGGCCTTTTATGCTCGTGGCAGCTAGCCTTCTATTTCTGTCATTTATAACCTTCAGTTGTTTTCTGCGAAAGCCTAAATGGTATAGGGATCCCAGCTACAGTCAATTAGAGGATCGAAACAACCTTACACCCGGACGCACACCTCGGGGCTCCACCTTAATGATCGCTTAAATTACACCCAAATTAAGGCTTTTGAGCTAGGGATTCGCCTATTCCACATACAAGACAAATAAATCGACCGCTCGCAAAGCCCTATCATCAAGACTGGCATCTACCGCGGCTGGAAAAAGCCACAATGTATAAAAAAAGAAAAGCGCTAATATACTACAAGCGAGAGACGGCATGTACTTAAATATGAGTGTATCTTTCCTGCCCGTATAACGACGTATGATCACCTTACAGTTCAAAAAATGTGGCTTACTGCTGTCATTTTTACTTTTCGGTAGTCTGTTGATCATTTTTTTTCAATATCTCCCTTCCTGCTTTAGACTGTGTGTTCCGACCAAGTGCCTCGCTGATAAAGTGTCCTGCCCGAGCAAGGGAGCTGAGATCGATTCCTGTACATATTCCCATGCCATGCAGCATGTACACTACGTCCTCTGTAGCTACGTTCCCCGAAGCTCCCGCAGCGTAAGGGCAGCCCCCCAAACCTGCCACCGAGGCATCGACTACGCCGATGCCTTCTTGAAGAGCTAAGATGGCGGAATTCAACTTGGTCAGTAATAGATCCACCTGAATGTTCCTTCGCTATTATTTATGTATGTCTTGAAAGGCATCTTATTTCCTCACCTGTTAGAATATTGGCCAGGGCTTGCCCATATGTGTCGTGAAAATGCACGGCCAGATGCTCAGCTGGGATAAAAGCTTTAGTAGCGAGAAGCATGGCTCGTGTGGATCCTGAGTGCGAAAGAGGAGATGGCGTTATATTCAAATAGAACTAGAACGCGATCACATTATTTTGAAATGAATGTCTTTTACCATTTCAATGTACAAAAAGACGCACCTGGCGTACCCGTGCCGATTGTATCTCCTAGAGAGATCTCGTAACAACCCATATCATACAAGGCCCTTGCCACTTTCGCGACCTTTTCTGGTGCAACTTTGCCTTCATATGGACATCCTAAAACGCAAGAGACATAACCACGGACTTTGAATTTGTGAGCTTTCGCAGCAGCTATCACAGGCTGAAAACGATCTAAGCTCTCCGCCACGCTGTGAAGCAAGAAAGACAGAATGAACTCGACATCTTTATACATATGTACATGTATTCAAAATCTGATCATTCCAGCTTTCGCAACAAACAAAGCCGGGTATAATTCATCTTTATCGAAAGAGCAGGCTCTTACCTGCAGTTGATATTCTTTAGGCTGAATGCCTCAGAGGCTGCACCAAATACGGATACCTCTGTCGCTCCTGCACTGAGCGCATCCTCAAAACCCTATTGGCGTGGGGCAAGTACCGGCAGTACTTCAACCTTTTGTCAAGCAACGAGCAGGAAACGCGAAAGTCGTGTTCTAGCGCATCCTAGATGGCACCATATTACCTTCAAATTAGGCGTGAGGACCGGGTACCCTACTCCGGGCTTTTTGTGGATGCGTGCCATCACCTCCGTGGAATCGCCCATCTGGGGAACCCATTTTTTCGAGACAAACGCCGTAGCTTCTATGGTTTGGAGGCCGGTGTCAGAAAGCCTGTGTGTTACATCCGTTATATGGCATGGCGGTGTTACGCATGATGCTAGTCGAAGGAGCCTGATACAGATAATGCTCTTCGGCAGTGGACGATAGGTTTGTTTTACAAAAATAGTAACTAGTGCGGCCACAACCTCATGTGGCCCCATTAACTCACTGTATGAGTGCATGCATTTTGCAGAAAACATCAAATAGATGACCGTACTATGTATCTGCGGAATGCAAGATATAAAAGCTTCACCTGTCTATCAGCTCCACTTTGGTCTCGGTGGAAATTATTGCCTGCTCATTTTGAAGGCCGTCCCGTGGGCCCACCTACATTTTCGCGCAAGAGTGCGGATTGAAGAGCGGAGTTCTGTTAGTCTTGGTATTTCAAAAGGATGATTCATGAGGATAGTAAGTTTTGCCTACTTACTTCGACTATGCGCACAGTCCGGGGAGCAAGCGGGAATAATGATGAGGCAGATGAAGTAGACGACTTAGATCGCTTTTTGTCACAGACGAGGCAGAGAGTCATTGACAAAACGGGGTACAAAGGGTAAGGAGCCAAACGGCGGCATGATACTGCTTGTAATCTACCTGCCAGCATTGCTCCTGTTCGACCGCCGTTATACGGGTAGCACTAAGTCCCACGTAAAATAAGAGGTAAGGATTGCGAAGAAGGAAAAAATGTCATGGCGCATTGCCCCCCCTTTAACAAAATGGACCATCAGATAGTGGGCTCGAGAGAAGAAAGGGTAAGCTTCAGCTTGAGTGGGGCTAGCGAGGTCATGGCCCAATGGCTAAAATGTTGGACTAAGGCTACTCCCGCTTTGTGTGACTAGGCGGCAGTCATGAGATGTTGAACATGAGAAAGAGAGAAAAGGGCCGATACACGCTTGGTAGAACAAGAATATCAGACAAGCAGGTCGCTCAAGAAGCGGTGAGTCGGTGAGCTGATAACTCGTCACGATAATATAATAATAGCTTCCCCCCTCGCGGACTTTTTGCCCGCTCGTCATTGGTTCGATGGTTTTATAACATATTTTTATATTTAGATGATAAGTGCGCAGCATTTTCAAATTCTCTCCGCTGCCGAGTTTTGTGATGAGCGCGTTCATCTTCTGCCCTCCTTCCTCGTTGCTACCTCAGCAATGCCCGAGGGGGGCGGAGCGGATCGGATCGGCAACGAACGGATCGGATCGTGTCGAGGAGGCGCTCGGGACGTGATGGGCCGACAACAGCACATGGACGAGAACATCCTTCGGGTAGCAAGCACCCCTTCCCCCCCCTATCCCAGAGACGGTCTCATCATGCTCACCTTCTCCCACTACAATTTTCGCAAGCGACTCCTGGACAAGGCTCGCAATTACAAAGACACCAATGTGTTGATTGTGAACGAGGCCTACACCAGCAAAACCTGCACCTGTTGTGGAACAATTCACAACAAGTTTGGTGTCAACAAAACATTCGATTGTCGGTCTAGTTCGTAAAAAGGCGATCGAGACATCAATGGCGCGCGAAACATTTATCCTCGCTGCGTTGTTGAGGCAGCACTGGATTGGATGGTGCATTTAGGAGAGGGGCGGGGCGCATGCGCCATCTTTGGAAAAAGCAAGAACAAATTTCGATGGGCAATAGTCCTTCTCTTATTCATTTCGTTTATGCCCTCACCTGAATCCATTAAAGGGAATTCATACGTCGTGCTGGCGTCTGTATAAAGCTTATACCCTTTGTTTAGATCTGGGAATGCCAAGAGTAACGGTTTTCGTCCTTTGGCTTTGTCCCAGGGTCTTGCGATTTGAATCCAGCGACTGAAATACTCATTTCTTGCTAGAAAGGAAGAGAGAGCGGCAAGATTTGCAGCTGTTTTGGCGATCAATGCACGGTGGTTGAGCGTGCGGGAGGAGGGCCCGAGACTTCAGCAAAGGTGAGGTTGTGCCCAGGGAGGGGTAGACCCGCCTGCCGGTCTTCGGGAAGGGGCTTGTCCTTCCCTCTTCCCCTTGTATGAGCATCCACCTTGTCTTCACTTTTACCTCCTGCCCTCGCGTCCACTCTCCTTCCCCTCCCTCCCTGTCCCGGTGGCACCCTTTCTTATCCCCGTCAGCCTACGTCATCCGTGGGCTCGTCGATCGTACGGTCGTCCGGGGCGTCGTTCAAACCAAAATTTCACACAGGATTCGCTTTTGGGAGCCGCCATCGCTTGCAGGCAGTTTTTCTTTGAAGACGCTGCAATAGACGCAATCACTTATAACGCTATGAACATCGAACGCCCGCTAGCTGGCCTCTCCGAGGGTAGCCATTGATATGGGCGAGATCTAGCACGTAAATATCTATAGATCTCCCTGTTAATTCTCTTGAGATGCCATTTCGTAGAACGCATTGTTTCAGATCGAATCGCTCGTATTTATGAATCCTTCGTTTTTTGGAGCCGAGACGCTGAAGCTGAAGTAGAATCCGGCCTTGCACACCTGTTCCTTGTCATTGCACTAGAAGTCGCTCTCAATTTTCGATACGTAACCCTATCAGTCAAAGCTGGAGTAGAACGGGCCCCTGTATATACGGATCTTGTCATTGCACTGAAATTGCATTCAGGTCTCGAAACGAGAAAATCTAGACCTTCAAGCGAGGAGTTTTGAGCAGGACTGAGCATAAGGCTTCTAAAATGCAAGAGTCGTTGAGCAGAGAAGCATCGGGTTTACAGAAAGTAAATTAAAATTACCGGAGTTTTGATCTGCTAGAAAACCTGTGACCAGAAGGAATGAATTCGCGACGCCCAAGTAAATTTCGTTCTCCATGAGCACCGCACTAGATCGTGTGGCTTGAGAAATAGATCCTTTTGTATGTGTTCCTTTGAGTTTCGACATAAAAACCTTCACCATTAATTGAGACATTTTCTTTGTGCTAGGATCTTTCGGGAGCTCTCTATTATGTTCAACTATACACTTATTGATGCTTTTGTAATTCGCATCGATATCATCATCACTCAATAAGCACGATAATGTACACGTTATAGTTTCCATCTTTTATTGTTCTCTATTTTTCTTATGATACCTTGCCAGAACACCGTAATTGAACACAATCCCGATAAGCACGAGGAGAAAACCGATGATAAGGATGAGACAGGCTTTATGTCGAACCGCTCGTAAATGCATGTTATTCATGACTTGGCGTGCCGATCGCGTGAACCAGTTGGTCTCTTGCACCTGTAGAGCATAAGAAATGAAGTCAAAGCTGTGCAGGAATAGTCTAATTATGGGCACATATCTCCTAGGAGTTGTTCACCTGCTCGGAAGCTCGTACAAGCTGTTCTCGTTGCGCCTCCATCTGATAAATGATTCCTTCACCTGGTTGGGCACGGTCGTGTTCGGAAGTGAAACCCGCGCGCTTCCTCTCTGCACTGCTGAAATCACTTACCAATGTGCTCCGTTTCATCCACAACCTTTCTTGCATCATGCAACTGCTCTGTAGAACTGGCGTGATGAACGAATATAAATTTAAGCTTCGCCACCCATCCCATTCGCCATCAATGATGTCGTTGTAGCTACGTACCTCATGAGACGCTCTGCGATATTCTTTCTTTTGCCGCTGACTTGGCTCAGCTGCAACAACATATGTCTTTCGGCCCGGGCCTTGGCAGCCTCGAAGCTGCGCCGCATTGCCTTCAAGTCATTGCGAAATTGCAACACCTACAACACGAAAGACACAAACAAGTTGCAAAACAGATGTCATGCACTTAAGTACATGTTGAAGACAGTACAATCTACATGGCCACTAACAAGAGAACAAAGAGGCGTCGGAGCGACAGACCCAGGGCCTTCCCAAACCCTCCTCTTATGTTGCCTTTCCTCCTCCTACTGATGCACGCATCCATTACCTTCTCTCGACACATCCTCTTGTCCTTCACGGGCATATCTTGCACCTCAATTTCCAAACCTTTCACCTAAAACGGAGCGTGAAAGCAATAGATGCGTTGAAATAGGTCCATCATTTCAACATGGTACCTCCTACGAAATGCACTACAACTTTTACCTGCCCTTCCGCCTCGGCAAGGTCCAAGTCTATCTCTGCAACCAGGCGCAAAAGTCTTGACGGAGGCATCGTGTCATGGCCTCCGGAAATGCTCCCTCCTCCATCCAAACGCCCTCTTGTCAGCTCGTTCAGTCCCCTGTTAATCGCGCGACTCAGGCGATAATACTCCTCTTGCATCAGCCCGCTTGTATCCATCGCGGACACTGCGCGCGCGGCAGCTTCTGTCGCCCTTTCACCTGTTTGTACTTCGGTGGGCACTTGGTGTGTTGATGATGTCCCCCCACAGCTGTGTGATTCTGTTGTCCTAGCGGAGAGAAGTAAAGTAGGAGGATGGGGGTAGAACGCTTGGCAGCCGGCGCGAGCTCGCCCGTCTCGCCTTATCTCCTTGATATGTCTCACTTTCTCGGCGCTTGCATGCCGCACACGGGGCACGCCTAGGGCGACATGCTCCAGAGAAGGAGCCGACGTCCGTGTCGCGAGCTTTCTGTACCTCCTGGCATTCATTACTTCTTGGAAATTGAGCAATGAACGGAGAGCGGCGCTGTAGCTTAGCCCCCCTTGGTGATATGATTGTGCTGGATTTTACTCCTGACCTCAAGAAAAGGAGGCATACTTTTGGGATTGATCCGGAACATCCCTTTGAGTAATTTTCCTGGTCTGTCGATCCTCAGATCGTAATCATTTGTTGCGATGGGGCATGTTTCTTTCCTCAAAAAATCAGATTTATTCAATTTCTGCAGGGCTGAAGGACACAGACAGGCAGGGGCAAGCGCAGACTCCTGGGTTTGACTTTACAAGGTCATCAAAGCGAAAAAGAAGGATCTGTTTGGGAAAGCATTATAATTGGTCTACTGATTTATGTGGTGAGGCGGTGAATCCGACTGTTGCATGAAAAGCAAGAAGTGTCGCCCCACGTCTGCTGGGGAGGAAGATGACTTGGCCTGCGCTTCCAGTGCCGACATTCCATCTCGGCACAATAGTGTTCGTGATTTCGTACAGCGAAGGATGGCAGAAAGGGATATACGTGCCCTGACATCTTCCATGAAGGGTGTCTTCTCCCGGCGGGCTTCGGGGGGCGATGCTCTAGGTCAAGTGAGCGCCACGAGCGGAGGCATCCGTGAGGACAGCACCGCTGAACAGAAGGACAAAGCGGCGGACATTGTGGTTGCAGGGAGACAAAAAGGAAGTCACGAGGAAGACTCTTTATGCGTGGCGGATGGCGACACGCTGAAAACTCTTTCTGTAGGGGTGGCGGCGGCACAAACCCCTCTAACCGGTACACTCATGCCTGTTTGTCAAGCCCCTTCGAGCTCCAGCAAAACAGCGGCAGAAAGCGAGGAAATGTCTTCGTTGGGTGCGGAGTGCGAGTCTGAGACGGATTTGGCGACAGCTGGAATCCTCGATAGAAAGTATTCTGATACAAAGCCGCCAGAGGGAAAGGCTCAGGGGGCAGAGGAAGGAGCCGGAGAGCCCCTTTCCTCACAGCCGGAACCGGAACCATCGGCAGCACCGGCTCCACATTCGGAATGCCAGGATGCAGAAGCCGTACAGTTGATAGGGAAGGCAGAGGTGGTGGTAGATAGGGAGGGTGAACGGCTGGCAAGTCTGGTTGGCGTTGGGGGGGAGCAGGTGGTGAGGAGCCTGGAGAAGTCCGCTTCCTTTCTAGCAGCAGCAGCAGGAGGAGCGGCGGCGTCCCTTACATCTTTGATTGTCTCCTCGCCCAGTAACCGGCCCACCCGACGGGCCATGTCCGCAACGGCGGAAGAGAGGAAGCCGAGTAGTGCTCAGAGGAAGACGAGGATCAGCGAGGCGGATGGAGGGCGGCATGGATCAAGCGCAGATGGGGCAGAGGAAGCCAGTCAACCCCTGGACGGCGCCACCCTGAGCAAATACGATGGATCTGAGACGTTGTCACGAAACCATCCTGTCTTCGAGATGATCCGGCAGCGCTCGCACCTGAGTAGAGCAAGCAGCGAGGCCGGCGAGTCACGGAGGGAGAGCAACCCCACCCCCGAGGTATCGGCCTCTTCCTTCTCCACGTCCTCACCAGCTCTCATCCATTCGTCCTTCACTGAAGCCTCGTGTGCGAGCGGTGGACAGGAGTGTCCCCCGAGATCGAACCTTCAGGAGCCGGCTACGGGCACGTGGAAAGCCCGTGGGAAGGAGGAAGGAGGGCCTCAGGAGCTGTCCTCGCCGTTCACGACCCGGAGAAAGACAGACTACCAGTACGACTATGTGGATAAGTTGATCTTGAAATTCACAACCTATTCTCAAGACAAGGAACACTCTGCGTTCGTTATCGGGAAGGGGGGTGGGAGCATTGGCCGGGACGTCAAGAACACGGTGTCGGTGCCCTCGGACAGCACGCTTCAGGAGGATAGCCACGCCTTTATCGGCTTCAAGGCGGGTAGTTTCTATATCAAGAACCTTGGTGTCACTCATTGCGCCGCAATCCGAGTCGGGGCGGAGCCCGTGGTGCGGGATTGGCCTTTGGTCCGAGGGGCCACTTTTTCAGCGGGAAACTCCATCTTCTTGGTCGTGGAGATCACGCCGACGGAGATGGTCGCCGAGGTAATCGATGGTCCTCTAAAAGGTGAGCGACTCAAAGTGAGTCAGAAGGGAGCCACGCTGGGTAGATCTCCAGATAACACACTCAGTATCGCGGACCCTGAACTCTCACGTCGCCATTCGAGGATCGAGTATGAGGAAAAAGACGGCAAGGTAAGAGGGCCAATTCATTTTATAATTCAATCGAGATGGAGGTGCGTACATGGACATATTCAAAGGTGCACTACCCGCTCTCTTTCCTCTTTTGTTAGTACTATCTATCAGACGTGGGCTCCACAAACGGTACCTACATGCAGCTGGCTGGCCCGTACGCCAAAGCCTACAACCTTTCACTCGGGTACGTGCTTCGGAAACTTCTCCGTCTCTCTGCAGGACGTGTCAGTGTGTTGAGGTTGGTGACACTCTGGTCATTTACATTGTTTGTCTCATATCTCCTCGGCAGCGATGAAATTATGGTTGGACGCACAGGCTTTTCGATCAACCGCTACGATTATGGGATAAGCGAAGAGCGGGGAAGACGCAAAACAATGGAGGACCACACACTTGTCATACAAGATCTTGGCGTGCGAGCCTTAAAACGATTTGGTTTAGCTCCCCAGACCTTCGCAGCCGTGTTTGACGGACACGGGGGGGAGGAGGCATCTGCGTATTTGGCCTGTCATTTGCACGTGAATCTGCGCGAGGAGCTGGAACGCCGTTTCGGGGCAATTGAAGGAGACGGAAGGATTGAGTCACAGGAGTTGGACGCAATAGTTAAAGGGGTTGTCCTAGAAGCATTTGACAAGACAGACCAAGATTTTTTGGGGAGATCGAATGTGGATGCTGGCAGCACGGCAACTACTGTGCTCATCATGGGGCGGCGAGTCTACTCCTGCAACGTGGGGGATTCGCGGACCATCATTTGTCGCGACCAAAAGCTTTTACTTTGTTCTAATGACCACAAGCCCGCACGGGTGGACGAAGCGAGGCGGATACGACAGGCGGGAGGATTCATATTCCAAAATCGTGTCATGGGGGAGCTAGCCGTCTCGCGAGCTTTTGGCGACCGCGAGCTGAAGAAATGCATGCAGGAGATCATGGCCCCTGACGAGTTAGAGCAGATGAGCCTTCGCGATGCCAGAAGTGACGGAGACGAAGCCTTGGTAAAAGACTACTCGCAACCTCTTGTAATCGCCCGACCGGAAATTCTGATAACGGAGCTGAGCGAGCGAGACGACTTCGTCTTGTTGGCATGCGATGGCCTGTTTGACGTTTTTCCAAACTCTGAAGTGGTACGCTTTATACTCGAGGATATGAAACAGCATCACGATGCTCAACGTGCATGTGAGAACATTTCATATACTGCCATCCACCAGCGTATCGCTCATGATAATGTAAGCATTGTTTTGCTTGTCACCAACAACTGGTGGTAAAAGGTTGTGAACATGTTCAATGGCCCGCGTATTCCTCCTCTTCATATGATTTATAAATGTCTGTCTGTTGTAGACATTGTTAAAGAAATGGTTTTCCAATGATATGCTGAGAATGCCACTGCGTGGAATGGTATTTCATTCTAACGGAAGGCGGGGTGCTGTCCAATTAGAAATCGTATCTCTTTTTCCTCTTGCTTCTGCATTATTTTGTTGGTACGAAAGATGACGTAATGATAGCTACTTGATTAACAAGAAAATGACGAGAAGAAGGGTTTTCTCTTTGCTTTGTATTGTGACTAGGTTGAAATGCACCGTGCTATCGTATTTCCGAGACTCTCGCTGCTTCAACCCTCACATGGTGCTTCGATGCGGCAGCACAACAGCATCACAGACTTTCACTGAGTTCTCGATTCACCATTTTCATTCTTTGCCTTATCAGTATGGAAAAGGCTCGCAGCGCAGTATACTCTGCAATTCAGCCCCTTGCACGCGCAGAGGACGGCAAACAGTCGGCCGAGGAGCATGTAAGTACTTCATCTGAGACAGCAAAGGAGCGGACGGTGCGGGATCCCAAGGTCACAGCCCTTGGGACGTGGTCATGCGCACATTGCAGCTTGACTAACGAGGAGCCACATGTTTCCTTCCTGCAACAAGGAGGAGTCGTTTCCTGTAGCGTGTGCCTCATGGTGCGCGGAGAAGAGGCGTGGCTTTGTCCCTTTTGCGCGTATATGAACGCCAATCTCAAAGCCAAATCCTGCAAAATCTGCGGTTCGATGGCATTTGGGGGCAAAATGAGTAATAGCTGTGGTGGCAGTCGTAGTGAAGTCATTGCACGCGACTACAAAAGGCGGAAGCGGTCGCATACCAAGAGTAAATCGTCAGCAACTTCAGCGCCCGGACGCTGCCGGAGCGGAAGCGAGCCTCACGGAGAAAGCGTTCCAATGTTGCCGGCAAGAGATTCTGAAGCATTGGCGTTGTCAAAACCGTTGAGAAAAAATCTCCTGGCAGGAAACGAAGACCTTATCCAAAAGGGACAAAGTGCAGTCTTCGCCCACCAGCTGAAAACAATGCATGTACTGGTTCGAGTGCTACTTGCATTTCCAGTCTTTTGTGACTCGGTTGCCGAGAAACATGACAGCCAAAGATAGAAATTATCGGATGGATGATGAAGGAAGGACTACGTAAAACAAATGGAGCCCAGAACTCATTTGTGTCGCTCAAAAGTACTGTGCAGTGCCTGCCAGGTCTGCTTTGATTCGGTATCCTCAGTTGTTCGTCACGCATCCTTACACTTCTAAGCGGCCGAAATGATTCATTACCTTCTGTTTATCTTTTTATATCTAGCCTACCATTCCAAGCGCGTCGTTCATTTTTCTTGCCTTTCTAACACGGCGCTCCCAAGAATCCGCATCGCTTGAGGAAGAATCCGGCCTTGGATGCTTCCACAAGGGACGGCTTCCCCGTCAAGTGTGTATACTCCTCGTTCCGTGAGACTCTCCAGCCTGTACGCCACAGCATTGTAGATTTCGACCTCGTCTGCCGTGACATGATAACCTCGCTCCAAGGCAAGAAAGAGAGAAATCAGGCGCAGCCGCGAAAGCGAGGGCTGTCGACGTAGCACCAGGATCTGAAGAGTGCCGTCCCCCATTCTCTTCCCTGGGTTGGAATGTGCACTTTCGGCGATGTGACTCACGTGCGAGATCAAAACCTGTGGAGAAGGGAACAGTAAATGAATCTGGGCGACCAGGAAGCCTCCAAGCGCGTGTACGGCGTTGTCCTTCAGACCCCTTTCCTTTCGAGTGTAGCTTGCCTTCCCTTCCACTCTTGCCACGTACCATCAAAAAGTCGTGCTCCATGTGGACCCAGCCTGATGCATCTGGTAGCTGGGCCCTCAACGGTGGAAGGGCGGCGGCCCGCGGTGGAGGCCCCTCTTTGCTGGGAAGGTAGCTGAGACGAGCTCGGTAGCTGCGCAGTCGGAGGATTGCGTACAAAGCAAAAAGATCCATCCGGAATGAGCCAGCCCAACGGATTACTTCCGACTCCAGGTCCACGTCAGCGACGAGTCCGAAGGAGAGGGCTAGGAAACTCATACGTTGGCCGTCGCTTGCCTCGACCAGGGACAGGTCAGCGGGTACGGTTGACTTGGCTTTGAGAATCAAGAACATGGCATTTATTGGACAAGGGACTTCCGCTTGTTGATACAGGAAAGATGCTGCCATTCCATTTCCAGTGCCACTGGGGACAATGGCCAGAGGAAGTCTCGTAAGAGGGTGACAGGAAACGGGGTCTTGCGAATACAAGCCCTGCACTATTTCACTCAGAAGCCCATCACCACCAATAGCTACTACACAGTCCCACGCCTCAGTGTTCAAATTGTGCACCAAGCTCTTTGCCTCTTGCGCCTTGCGCGTCACCACCAGCTCGTGCGCCACGCCCGCCTGCTCCAGCATGGGTGCCACGACGGATGTGTACACGGCCTGCGATTGTCCTCGTCCTGCAGCAGGATTAAGCACGACAAGCTGGATGCCCGGATGCAAAGTTAGGTTAGCCAAGGTGCGACATTTCCACAAGCAGCCGAGCCTAAGTAAATCTGTGGATCTGCACAGCTCCACGTAACTCTACTATTTCCGCACACTCCAGCCCCCACCCATTGCAATACCCCTTACCAGTCCTCACCAGTCGTCTTTGTCGCCATCGCTTTGACTTGTGAGTCCCATCGAGGCCGTCCTGCCTGCTTAGCCATGACTCTCTCCAAGCCAATTCTTTAATCCTCTGGTCCCATCGCTTGGCCAGTTGGGCCTTTGGCGTCATGAAGTGGAGATACTGAGGTCGACGCTTTGCAATTGGGTAAACTTTACCGCAAGGGTAATATCTTCCAACACTCCGAGGGTATGCATAGACCAGCAGCTTTGTGCCTTCCGACTGTTGAGTCTCGATCACTGCAGACCCAATTACGTCATATAAGCTTACCTGCAATCCTCCACCGACCTCGATGCAGGGATCACCTCCCTTAATAAGTAATTGTACCCTCTTTAATGCAAGATGATGCCGCAATTCGAGGTAATAATGCAAATTATTGCTTACAGACACTAGCACTGGGAATATTACTAAATCGTACCGTCCCCACTCGTCTTCCACCACATAACTGGCTTACCTTTTTAGAGATCAAATCTATGAAGGCATCACCATTCTCCATTAAGAGGATTGTACGATACTTGTCACACTGTCTGAGTCGTGTGAAGATGTTCGGGCGGAATAAACCTTTTGACGGGTGAGAAAAGGAAAAAGAATGCCGCCCGTATGTCCCCAGGCCGCGCTTGAACTTCGCGGAAGCCCGCCTCGCGCCTCCTGCCTGCCTAGCGGCCAAAACCCGAGGGAGTGTCAATGACAGTAATACCCTCTCCTCTCGCGCCTCACGCATAAATGCAATAGGAGATTCCAAGCATGGACGTGTAGCGGCAAGAAGAGCTGATCGTGCATTGGTGTGGCAAATTATAACATCTTAACAAGTACTTGCTACATCACGGTTCTCAACCTGACCCCACCTTCAAGTAGCTACTTAAACACACAGAGCAAGGTTTAGCCCATCCGCCCAACATATCTCAGATCAAAGCTATGACATTGTCTTAGCTTTAATTTTCTCTAGGATATACCAAAACACTCGCAAGCTATCTGGGGATGCAATCGACACGTGAGAAACAAAAAGTAGGCTACACTCCAGATGTAACGGGAAAAGTGTGCAAAAGGGAAGAAAACAGTCACGAGATGTCGCGACCACATGCGTCCACGCTGAAATCCATCCTGTATCACGGCTTGAATGGAATTGACGAGGGGGGAAGGCGAAGGGCTGAAGAAGAACGGTGCAAGGATCACGGGCGAGATGCATTAATGAAGGGTTCCGCTGGTAGTATGGGAGGAAGCGTGGCGCACGGAGAACCCGATGCTTTTTGCATAGATAGCAGAATAGATAGAGAGATCAAACGAACGGACAGCATTCTGGAAGTGCACCGTGCACCGCTGCGCGAGGTCTTTGTTGAGGGCGAGCAGCGTGCAGAATGTGACCAAGTCACGCAGGGTCGTCACATACGGGACGAGGACTCCATCCAGGTCCGAAAACAATATCGTTGTGACGCACCTCATTGTTACAGGTCTTTCACGGAGAGGAGAAATCTAGCGCAGCAGCATCGAAAGGCTGGCCACAGTGACGAACGCCCCTTTTTCTGTTTTGTCATGGGATGTGACAAAGCATTCAAATACAAGTGCGTGCTGGAGAAACACATGAACTCTTTTCACTTAGATTCTTCCAGCATGTGTCGGGCATCCGAAGATATAAGAATAGGGACGGCACTGTCTTCTAAAGTCATGACAGAAAAATTGCAGGAATACAATGCGCCCAACACGAATAAGTCTGTCCTACGCATGCTGCAGGCTGTCGATAGGTCATCGACGATGTATCGCGAACTGCTCCTGGAATATTTGATTGGCGGGAGAGGCTAACGGTCAATGAGAGAAAGAGCATATATAAGGAGCGGAAGAGGGGATAGGAGTTTTCTCTCCACATACTGAGGTTTTCTTCGTTTACATTATTCACGAAGACTTCTTTTCCCGATACTGATTTTCACAAACCATTAGCTGGCATTCCCTTCGGGGATCCGAAGCTGCAAATGGCTAACATTGGCGATTGATGCGAACTGAGGTGACGCCTTTGCTGTGATAATGTTTCGGGCTCTGAGCGTATCACCTGGTATCTAAGTCCACACCATAAGCTCAACTCGTAGCATTTACAGTCGAGAAGTAGTTGAACTTCTGAAAAGCAAGTAAGAAGACTGCTTTTCGCCTACAGAGGCGTTCTATGGCAATTTCACTTCAAAGTCGTCTTCTTTTTGCACACATTTCACTATTCTCGGGCCGCAATTAATTGGCAGGGACACTTAGCTCCTGACATGTCCCAGGTGGCTTTGTGACTCCTTGCTCCAGGTCTTCATCCTGCGTAGGGAGTTCCACTAATTGTGGCGTGGCTGCTGGAGGTTCTGTTAAAATGCCTGACTCGGCTACCGGCTCTAATTGAGACATGTGTCTTTTTTGGTTTTGGCTTGTAGGCACCAAGAGATACGCTTTTTCAACCCCAAGCTGGACAGGGGAAGGTGCAAACTCATCAGCAAGAAAAGTGTACAAAGCGACAATCGCAACACAGATGACGGGGATGAGGAGTAATTGTAACCAAACGCTGACCATGCTGAAGGATTCAATAGCTACCCCATAAAAAAACGGCGCGAAGGAAAGCAGATTACTGTAGACAAGCGTCACAAGGAAAAACGACAGCACGCTTCCAAGCCATACCCAGAGCGACCACCCGCAAAAGGAACAGTTGGCACGAGGTTGACATCCGCCGCGAGACGAATCCCTCGACGCAGCTTTTGGCAACAGAGCAGGTCTAAGGATGGTCTTGAACTCGAAGAGCAGTCTCCAATTCATGCTTAAGATGAGGACGCCGTACATTGCCAGGCCAAGCACGTAGTAATCAACTTGATTGTATATACCACCGCCGGACGGTAGTGTCCAAATCGTTAAAAAATACACCAAGAAGCCATCTAAAAGTGCAGAAAGAATCCATTTTCCAACTTGGAAAGCACTCAGATCTAGATTTTTGCGCCCTGATATGTACATAGATGGGTTTGCCATGACGAAGTCGGCGGACAGGTCTTGATCAAAAATACCGAGCGTCAGAATGGGTAGGCCCAAGAAGAAGTTGTATGCCGATAGGACGAAATCTTCAAAGATGGAAGTCCCACTAAAGCCAGACTTGAATAGGAAAAAAAACAAGCACATGACGAGGACTATATTTTTGTAGAAGGAGTAAAGAACGACCTTGGAGAGCCGCCGGTAGGACCAGCGGCCATGAACTAAGAGGAGTCGCTTAAGGAAGCGAAATTGAGCGATACTGAAATCCGAGGCGTTGACGGCTGTATTAGGATTTACATGAAAGATTTTATGAGACAAAGTATTTTCAACACTCTCAAGCAGCTTTAAAATTGGTCACAGTATAAAACGATGTAAGATTATTCGAGCCTTTCCGGGACTTACCCTGCTGGCCTTCATTACCGCTGATGCCTATGCCCACATCTGCTTCCTGGATCATGTTGACATCGTTTGCCCCGTCACCGATGGCAAGAGTGACGGGCGTGGGGGAGACTTCCTCTTTGACCAGACGGACCAATTGTGCCTTCTGCTTTGGAGAGACACGACAAGCGATAACAGCAGAAGATGCTTTCATAATCTCAAAGAGGATGACCTTGAGGCCTGGGTGACTGAAGACATACACCAAGGCGGGACCCTCCATAACAAAAGCGAAATCGGTGACGTGCGAGTATGCCCGCGACAGCCGTCGGTGGGTGTGTCGCGTCGCCTGTTGAAGTATATCATCTGGCTGTGGCCCTTGCACAGCTTGGGTTTTGCTCACCATTGCCTTTCTCGCCGCCTTGGTGAAGCGAACATGAATAGGGTGATGTACAGGCGGAAGCGGCGCGTCTGGCGATGAAATGTGCGGTGAGTGTGAGGGAATTTTCTGACACTGGGATTTCATTCCTAAGGTAGGACTTGACAGCGTGGGAAAGTGTTTAAGCATCACATCCCATGCCGATGCCACATCTTGGGCTCGACGTGTGGCCTGACCGCATCTGCTGAAGCTTCTTGTGGGCTTCGCTTTCAGCTTCAGAAATTCTGCATTCACCCCTTTCTTGTCGATGATGGCTTTATAAAGCCGTGCTAAGCCTGCCTCTATGTCGGCAGATGTGCCTGACGTGAGTTGCAGCAAGAGCTGTCCTTCCCGTAGGACCTTGCACGAATACCCAATGTTGATGGCAGTCTCCATCTTATCGCCAGTTAGGACACAGAACTTGACGCCCCCTGTGGCTAGGTCCGCAATGGTGTCAGGTACTCCGTCCTGCAGCTTGTCTTCTATAGCCGTGAGACCAACAATTGTCAGGTCTTTCTCTAGATTGTCTGCGACTTTGCTCATCAGGTCGGCGCGGTCCCTGGCCGCGGCTGACGCCTCCCGATATGAATTGAACCACTCGGCATACATTGCTGGCGTCAGATCTCGGTAGCCTAGGACTAATGTTCGAAGACCTTCCTGTGCAAAGATTTTCAGGTGATCGACCATCGTTGTCGCCGCCTCTACACTCCCGCAGGTCCCTCTCTGCAGCATCGCTGTGTCGGCGCCCTTGCAAAGCAGCCTGACGCGCCCCTCCCCATCTTGGACTACTATGGACATTCTCTTCCGATCTGAATCGAATTTATTGACTGCTAGAGGCGTCCAACTTTGAATCTTGCCATTAATTTTAAGCGTTATTTGCTGAGTAGTACGACCAATCAGCTCATAGGCAGCCTCTTGTGCGAACTCCACCAACGCTTTCTCATCCGGACTTTCGGCCTGGTAGGTCAAGGCATCCTTGTCATAAGAATTGTCACTTGCAGCATTTATAGCGTCACTCTCTAAGACAACCGTGTGACAGAGCGCGAGGATTTTGAGAAAATCATCAGCTGGTGAGCCTGGCGCCGCATCTCTATTAAGGCCCTGAACGTTTATGTAGGGCAGCGTAGCGTTGGCTTCCGTCATGAGGACAGGCGCCCCATAAACTTTGCCTTGGACAGATGCACGCTTAAAGCGCATCACATTTTGTGTAAGTGTTCCAGTTTTGTCGCTGAAGACGTACTGGATTTGACCCAAGTCTGTTACAATATTGCTGCGTGCCTTTGCAGGAGTATCGCTCTCTTCATGGTGCATGCTCAGATCCTCGTTGATGAAGTACAGATGGGCATATGTGCACATCTCCATTGTAACATACATAGAAATCGGTACTATGATAGCGCAGGAAAAAGATGACATGTTGAACGTTAGCGAATTTTTACAAAAACGGCTTCTATACAGACGCTATCAACAAATCTAGTTCCTCACGAAGGTCCAACAATGGTATTTGTGTCTTGACTACGTACCGAAATTGTTGAAAAGGACGATGAAGGTTAAGAATCCCTGAATGAATGTCGATTGGCGGCTTTCCCAGTCCATTCCATCGGGCCTGACTGCCATGGCCCACCCCGGAGTGAGACCGGGGGAGTAGAACCCCAGGTAAGTGAGCGTTGAAAAGTAGGCGTCTTCAAACTGGAGGAGAAGGAATGTTGATACAAGCACTAATATCACATCTGTCAGAAAAACCATATAGATGGCCTTGTTGACCGCCACATCGATTTTGCTTAACTTGGAAGGGGCATGACGGGAGTTGCGCTGTTGTGGCATTCGAAGATGGTAAAGCGGGGTCCCGAGTAAGAGAAAGGACAGAAGAGATGCATCGCGATTGCTTTAATTTACCTGCAGCTTCGTATCTTTGCCTGTGTAGACGACAACACCAACTGCCCAGCGCGTGTTCCGCAGCATGGCCCCCCGCAGCAAGACATTCTCATTGTCTATAGGAATGACTTTATTAAAATCCCCGCTCTGAGGTGCACCTTCCGACGACACATGCTCCTCCTTGTGAGAGATGCAGAAGGTCCCCGTAAAGCTTTCAATTTTCATGTTGGGCAGCTCACAACGTACGACCGCCTGGTCCTCCTCTACCCGCGCGATCACGTCTGCAGGATCGAGTAGTGGGGTGTCATGCGTCGGCAAATAGTTGATGGCGCGGCGGAGCTTCAAATTTGTTTCACCGTCAATGGAGCTTGTCTCGATGTAGCAGATATTTTCACTTTCGCTAGTAGCCAGGATTACCATGTCTGCCGGGAGCGGCTGCTTGTTGCTCACGTAGAGCAGGTCCCCGACGTGGACGTCCCGCCACCTCACGCTTTCGCTTGTCACAGCAGCACCAGTATTCCAACTGGTGACTTTGGTCATGCGATTATTTGTCTCGTCATCACTTCGGTGCCGCTTTACGTCCGTGAAGGCCTCTTGAGCCATCGATATCCCCAACACGATGGTCAACGGGAAGAGTGTGGAGAAAGCTGTGAGGGGCGTCTCAAAAATTGTCGTATACGTCCCCAGCAACATCAAAAAGCCCATGGCCAAAAAATAAACATTTGCTAAGCGTCTGAACTGCTCGAAAATGGATCTTGGCAGAAAGGTGACGAGAGTGTACTTGGAATTTTTCACGGAATTATCACAAAAGGCAGAAGCGTGCGCCCGCTTTTCGCCTAGACGGGCAACCTAATTGGAAGCGAAGAATTGAGTAATTGGCATGGATAATGTCATGACCTTGTTTTAAATGAGCGGCTACGCGCAATGACATGAATGAGGTACCACCTCTGTGCTCGGCTTCAGGACATCATGGTGCGGTGGATGTCGATTATTATGCCACATCGAAAGGATTACGAGGGCAAATTTGCACACGTGAGCTGCCTTTCGCTAGCAAAAGCTGAGTGCGTCATTCACGTGAAGATCAACATCTCGCAGGCATGTTGCTGGATTTTATTGTGTACGTTAGGAAAAAGCCAAATGATGTCGCTACGCTCCAAAAACTTACATGAATAATCCGCTCATCCTCCTCCTCAGAACCCCGAAAGGACATCCTTCGGCCTACTGGTATTTTCATGAGCTGCGTCCTGTAATCAATCGGCTGCTTGATGAGTGTCCGTATTAAGTTGCGGACTTCGCTTCCAATGCATGATGTTGGTGGAGATGGAAGGCCCATTTTTCAAAGTGAGCCATGGGCGGGGCAACGCTTGTTCTGCGTGATCCCTTACACAGTTAATGATGCCTCTTCTGCACACAGCACGAGGAACATGTTTAGGAGAAGGCATGACGCTCATGAGGCATTCATTTGCGGAAATATGCCAGAAAATGGTCATGATGGGGATAAGGAGCGCCGGGGGTTCTCAAGCCGCCCGTCCCAAGCGTCTCGAGCCACATCGAGGCGCGAGCCCGGTCAAGCAAGCCGCAACATCACACACAGACCAACGGTGCAAGCAAGAGAATTGGAAGCTATCACTCAGGGGAAACAACCAAAGTATCATTAAAGGACGCTATACTCACCCACGGCCTTCTTTTCTTCCCCTTTCATCACTTAGGAGGCGGCCTGATGGCTACTTTTCAAGAGGCTTGCAGACAAGCAAGGCGGCTTGCCGGGGTTGCTCAAGCGCCCCCTCCTAGCGTACGCTGACCTCGAAGGTCTAAGTTTAATCTCATTTCTATGCGGTACTACTCGCCCTTTTCGCCTTTCGCTTTCCGCTTGGCTGAAGCGGGTTAGACAACGCCCACTCCTTCAAATTGGAGGCGATGATGCAAGCTGGAGGGTCATCATGGGTAGCGGCAGCGCGACCAGATCGCACAAGTGTGTTTCTAGTGGACAGGAAGGTAGCCCCGCGAGTTGTCCGTGAAGTTGCAAGCGAAGTCGGAAATTCCAGTCACTCTAGCGGTACATGCAGCTTGGTCAGCGAATTGGAATGCAGTGGACCTATAGCTCAACTTGCCCTCAGCTCCACTATCACGGGACACACGTTTCTGGCTGCCTTTCTTGACTCGGGTTTGATGGAAATCTGGGATGTTGGGGCAGCCCACGGAAGCCTCTATTCGCTGCGAGATACAGTAGTGCTGTGCGGTCCACCTGGTGAGGAGACGAGTGCCGGGAGAAGAGTCATGAGCACTAGTGGTATTGTTGGCGGCAGGAAAAGTTTGAGGAACTGCGTTGATTATGTAGCCTCGAGCTCTACAGGCTTGTCGTCAGCTATATTTTTCACTGTTATGAGAAATCATGGAGGTCTGCCGAGCGGAAGCAACACACCGAACCATCTGCGCCTTGTCAAACTCACGCCCTCCGTCGACGAAGTGAGACTGGGCTCACAGCGCCTGTCGTCTTTGGACTCTACACGCAAAAAATCGCATGTTCTGCATTTGACATGCCACGAATCTCGGCCCTTGCTTTGCGTGGCTTTCCAGGATGGAGTTTTGCATTTGTATGACATCAGTCCGTTGGCTAGAGAAGATGGCACTCAAGTCACGCCTCACTGCTCCGGCGAGGGCGAGCAACAGAGAGGCAGCGACTACGATGACGAGGGTGACAGCGATGTCGAAACAGGGCAAGAGAATGACCTATCAAGCCTGGGAAGAGGTGCTAGCTCATTTTTCTCCATCCGAGCAGCCAGAAAGCTGCTTCTTCTACCTGTGGCTGCTCTCAAGTGTCCAGGTGACTTTCAAGGCGCCCTCTCTTCTGTGTCCTTCAGCTTAGCGCCAGAACTCGTAGTAGCCGGAAGTACACGGGGAGAAGTGGCGGTGTGGTCGATGCAGTTGCTTCAGCGGCGTGAAGCACAGAAGGGTGACAGGTCGCTGAGCCTGACGGGGGCTGCCTTGCCCCTGCAAACTTGCAAGCTGGCCTGTTTGCCTGCTCGCATTGGTTGGATATCATTACTGGCAGAAAAGGGCCCTTTTTTGTTCGCTTGCCTTCAAAAGGAGGACCATTCCTACGAGATGCAGATAGCGGTGTTGCTGCTCCTCCCGACCTCCATTGTCATGTGGGATGTAATTGCACCTCACAAGGCGCGTTTCCTTGCGTTTCAAAGGCGTAGCTCTAATCTTGTTCTCCTGGAGGAACATCACGACGGGGGTAGAGTATTTTTTGGAGGACTCGCTGAGCAACTATCCCAGTCGTCGCAGATGGTGCCTTCGCGTCTGGCGGCCATGGGGCAACCACAGTGCATGGACCAGACATTTTCAGGAAAATTAGAAGGGACCTCGACTCTTAAAGTCTCACCTGTGACGTACTCATCTGTCCCCTACATCTTCTGGATACAATCACGCCTTACATTTGCTGTTCGTCAGAGCGACTCGAAAGCCGATAACTTAGGCAAGATTACAGTTACAACAAATAGAAAAAAAGGCCCTCTCCCTTCTACGGGATCTTTTGTTTTTAAGGCTATCTTGGCAACTCAGACGCTAGAAAGCATGCAAAGAGAGAGGAATGAAGACTTATGCGATAATGATCCCATTGGTGCAACCTTTCTACTGCCGACTTACGGAGATGAATTTGTTGGCTTATTATCCAGTCTTGGTGTGTCAGATTCTATGTCGCTACATTTTGGACTTGACGATCAGACTCTGTTGATGCCCCATTCGCTCCTTGTAAGTCCAGATGCATCAACGATCATTGTTTTATCCAGTATTTTGAAACCAGGGCTGAATGATAAGAGGGTTATGGGTGTTACGAGCCCCTTGGCTTACGTAGTGGTACGCAGTGGATCAAGACCTTCTAGGGAAGAAGAGGAAAATCCCAAGGCTGATACTATCAAGCGTGGTTCGTTCTGTTTTGAGGACGCGGGCCTAACATTCGATGCTGTCTTTCTATCATCGCGCAAAATTGCTCTTCTTCAGCCTACCTTTTGTGAGAATGCATGCAAAGGCAGCGTCACTACTGTCGTGGTCCAGCTGCAGGCGAACAGAGAGCTTGACGATCCAAAAAAGGTTTGGAAAGTGATGCGGTGCACCAAAGCAGAAGATTTTGTGGGGCATGACGGATTCAAAAAACGCGCGATTACAAGGTTATTGACCCCCTGTACATTCGGGGCCTCAGAGACTGGCGAGGCCTCTGTCCATATTCTTTGTGCAGCACAAAAGAGAGCGACTTCCTTAACTCAAGATGGCAATTACACCAACGAAGAATTGCTTAAAGTGACGTTTTACGAAGCAGCGGGAAAACACACAGATCATGCAAATGCGACACAGTCATTGTGCCTTTTTGAAGACGAAAGGGTGATAGAAGTCCACCGTCGAACAAGCGAAGGGCAGTGCATCGAATCTGCTATTTTTGCAGTCGCGACCTCTCAACGACTCATGCTTCTTTCAGCGGACTTGGCTATCTTGGCCTGTGTCAAAACGTATTCAAAACCTTGCGGACTTGTATGGCTGGGACATACACCTGTCGTCTCTTTTGTGGATGGGCGAGTTCTGTACTTGAGTATAGACCCCCACGCTGACTCCATAAGTCGTTGCGGACTCCGACATCTGTGCAGTCTCGAACAAATGCATGCTGGAGAAGACTCGTTCCTTATTACGGCACTATCTGACCGCTTGGTGTATGCCGCAAAGTGCGGTGAGGCTCGCGAAATTCGGGTACTCACGCGACCTTTGTTCCCCCTTGAACCACTGCTATTGGGCCTGCTAGCATGGCCCCATCGAGTACTATCCACGTCGTCCACCGCTTGCTCCACCTCACGAGCCCGTAGTATAGATCAAAGTACGATGATCGTGGGACACATAAGGGAAGTATTGACTTGCTTCGGTCCCCTGGCGGTACCACAAGATCGTTACGCGCGTGAAGAGGGGCCGGGCGCCACGACAGGTGCTACCAGCTGGACATGTGCGGCGCTCTCGCGCGCAGGATATAATTACTGGGCATCAGAGCTCGCAGGTGTGAGGAGTTTGTCCGATATTTTGTGTGATGGCGAACCATTTCCTATTGTTGGAAATGCACACGAAGAGAATGTACGAAAATCCAGACCTTGGCTTTCATTCGCTATGACAATTGGACTTGCGGCTCAGAGCTCGCAGTGGCGACAGGCCTTGGTCGAAGCATTGGGCGGGATTATTGAAAAACAGGATGAAGTTCAACAAGCGGGGGCGATGCTTCCTCCACGATTCCGCAGTGGCAGTCACATACTGGCGAGAGTTGGACAGCGGGCGTGGCACGCGGGCCAGGCCGAAGTAGCATTGAACCTGTTTGACCTAGCCGGCGAGGATGAGAAAATGGCCGAACTTCTACTCCTCCATGACTTGGACAGAATTCAATTTTCAGACGATCATACACGTTTACTTGACAATCTGTGCGACTTAAATTCAGCATCACAATTGATGAGGCGTCTGGTTTCGTCACAGACGTACACTTCTGGACGTGAAATCAAACAGAACGCTGATATCGCCGATGTCGTGGGCATCAACCTCAGCTCACAAATATTCCCTCTTGACAAGCAAAGGCGACAGTCACTCCTGACTGGTCTGCAAACGTCTCATCAGAACATTGTCTCTTGGCAATCCTCTTCAACTTTCTCTAATATCGCAAACACTGCCTTGACTCCTACGCCCCAATCTGTTGAAGGTTCCACAGCCTATTCTTGTGGCCTAGCACGCCCCATACCGGCACGGTATTTATTGCTAAACAGTGTTGAAGAATGGTTGGGAAGGGCAGCACCGGAGACATTACAAGATCGGGTAGCGGGAGGGAGCGAGCTGGATGAAGATGCCCCACGGGGCAGGGAGGAATGGGTCAGGGGGGTGGGTGAGGGAAGGGGAGAGGAAGACAACGCGATTCTTTACTTGAGATTCAATGATCTAAATGCTTCGCCAATCCCTGGCGACGAATCGAGCGCACTGCTTGCCCAGATCGGGGACTTATCTCAGTACGGTCACACAGTTACCGTCGCTCAAGGGCAGCCGATCACTTGTTTGGAAAGCACGTGTCCTATCGACCAGGGGGATGGTGTAAAGGTACAAATGGGCATGGATGCCTTCTGGAACAGTGTAAGAGTATCAGAATGGATTGAGGAAGACACACCATCTGCGAGACGCGGGTTTAGTGCGCTGATTGCACGAGGCTCTGCTCTGGATGTGGGCCCTTATCACGGGCCGCAGCAAAGCCCTGGACGAAGTCGTCTTACGATGGAGATGTGGATTCAGCGCCCGATATCGTCTTCGACATGTTCTACGCCAGAGATTCTGGCTGTGCGTAGGACATTGAGCAGTAAACCTTCCTGTGTGTGGGCTTTTGGGGTGTCGGCAGATGATGCGCTAATGTTTTGGACAGAACGGTGTCAAACACCCTTGAGTACGGCCTCTGGCGCGGTTCTTGGTGGTAAATGGACTCACGTTGCTTTCAGTCTCGAGATCGATGCCTCAAATAGCAAGCAGGCATTGGTAAATCTCTTTGTGGGCGGGAAGGACGTATGGCCTGCCCAATTGCGAGTGGAATTTCCTTCGTTGAAAGATAGCGATCTTCGTCGCACAGTACTTGAAATCGGGCCCAACCTCGATGGTCATAAAATGACGGAAGTAAGGATGTGGGCTTGTGCACGCAGTGCGGAAGCTCTGTACGATAATCGTGAGAGCTATCTACAGCTAGCTGAGAGGAAAAAGAAATTGACCTTCAAAATAAGAAGCGATAAAAGTAAGGACAATCGGCTTGGTGACAGTGCCACAGCGACGTCGTCACACCCGGCCTCTCTGTTGCCATTTGCGGTCGCTGACCGCAATTTAGGCCTACCACCGTATACTTCTAGCACTGAGCCTGCCTGTCTGTTGAACAGTAGCAACGGAAGGCGGGTGACGAGGCTGAGGGGGCCAGAACGGGAGGCCAATGCTTCGCGAACTTCGGGGAATTTGGATGGATCTGCATGCGGAGGGATGGAAAATCTCTTGAATGCACTCCCTCCGCCAAGTTGTGATTCGACCGGACGACAACGATCAAGGCGTGGGAGTCCAAATTCGGCTAGACAGGTACCAACACCTTTTCCAGCTCGATCCGGTAAGGGCGACGAAGCTTCTGGTGGACTGGGTGAGGCGAGCGAGCCCTTTTCCTTGCCCTATAATAAAGCAGCCTCGGAGGAGTTTGATTGCCTTCGTTCAACGACGGCACATCGACCCATATCCCCGCGACCTCTCGAGCGGCATCTTATACTCTTGCCGGAAGAATTGGATGTCAATCCAGCCAATGTCATGCGCGACGACATGGCTGGGTATTTTGCATGTGGAGGACGCCACTTATGTTTCCGTGAAGAGTTTTCCTCCACAAACGAAAACGATCAACCGCGTCAAAAGGTTGCTATCGTCGTGCTTGAAATCGCGGCCTCGAGGGGAGGACCGTCACGCCGTGACCGTTACCCTTTTGAAGCGAGAAGCGCTATTTTGGTTGGTGGTTTGTCTTCCTGGTCTCGTGAGACGGAGCCTCTTCCGTCAGCGTTGATCGCTTGCTATACCCTGGCGAACACTTCACAGAGCAATGCTTCTGCTGCAGCGGCGGGATCCAACAAAACGAGCCAAGCCGGTGTGCTGCAGGTGTACGACCTTGTGCTCCGAAAGAGTGTGGCCCGACAGCCTGTCCAGACGACGTTACACTTCTGGCGCTGGCTTGACCGAGGATGTATTGCATTGGTCACGCAGCGGTCTGTCTTCACCTGGGTATTGAATTTGGAAGGGGGAAGTTCACGCGCTCCCACAAAGTTGTTTGACCGGCTTGATTTGAGTAGTTCGGGCATTGACTCAAAAGTGCGTGAGTACTGTCATTCAGTGGAAACAGGCTGGGGAGTCCTTACAACTGTTAACTCTGAGCAATGTCGGCTGGCCATTCAATTCCATGAATTTTCCACGGGCAAGGCACTGTTTTTAACTGATGCAGATTTATTGGGCGCGAATGTGTGCGACTGCGGCGTTGCAGGTCATGGAGGAAGCAAAGTCTGCCTTGTCCTTCTTCGGAGTGCTCCAGCTTTGTGTGTTGACCTTTGCACAATTTGTGAGGAGGGCGACCGAGACAATACGCAGGACGTTTGCCTGGATAGATTGGTCCGAATATTCTTGCCTTCCACTCCTTCGCGTGTTGCGCCTGCAGGACGTGCATGGGTGGTAGGCCCGGCTGGTCCTACAGGCGTGCTTTCGATTCTGTTCGCCGCGAAAGGCCACTTATACACGCTCGACCTTATAACACATGAAATTCAAGCTAGGGGCTCAGTTTTTCCAGATGGAAGGAGTTCCGTTTCAGATGTCGATTTGGACGCGACAAGCGGTGATTTGTTGATATTAGATCATGAACGCTTAGCCGTCTTTAGAATTAGCAACTTATGAGTAATTCAACGAAAATTCTGAAGAGATAGGGCCACAATTCAACAAAAAGTATGTTGTAGAAGAAAGCACTTTGTTTGATTCTGAAAAAAATCGTTTTACAAGTGTTCCAATTGATCGAAGACTCTCAACAAGGAACCTGGCTCTTCTCTGCCTTGCCATTGAGCATACAGTGCCAGATCTCTACCTGGTATCGATCACGCTTTCGCACAGTTTCCGTCTTTCTCACCTTTCGGATTCACAGAGGCGATATTTTGTCGCGCGATAGTTTTGAGAACGAGCTGCTTTGTAGCGATGCGATGCCGTTGAATAGCGACTGGGTCATCTAATTTTGTCGATGCCTTGACCGCCGTCTTACGAAATGTGTGCTCTGGCGGAAATGGAGGCAGAAATGAGGGTACAAAGGCTGGGCGCGGGTAAGCGCTTCGCCCGCCAGCAACTTCTTCCCTTTCATCAGTTTCACGACCAGGGCTGTCGACGTCCGAGCTTCGATCCAACGGCAGCGCTCTCTTGCGACTTCTCCGACAATTTTCTACATAGATGCGGCTGTGGACAGGAAAGGGTGGGATGTGCGTGTGGAATGGTTGATACCACTGGAAAGCTTCAGGGCGGTCTAGCTGGCTCTCGTCCCCCTGGAAAGCGAAACCCCGCAGAGCCCGCCAATCCATTTCGTAGCGATCCCGGGCATTCTCTTGCTGTGGTACCTCAAGCGCCGCCAACACATCAAGCAATGTAGCACGCGTTCTCCCACCGGCCTCAGCTTTGGATTGCGCTTCTACGCCTACTGCTACAATGTAGTCGCGGACGAGATCGGTGAGGGCATCCAGGACAGATGGATAAGTCTCTTTGCAGCCCACCGCCAACGCTGCTTGTGCAACGGCTTGTCGGGTTACTGCTAAAGCAAATGTATCTGCCTCTCCACAATGGTGGTACCGGGTTAGAGGTTGTGCTGGTGCGTGGGGCCTTGTGTGTGAAAGTGCTTTCGGGGCCATGACAGTCGCCTGACACGGGTGGAATCTCGAGGGAGCGCTTGTACCTGGCGTAGCACACATAGGTTGAGTATCACAATCATCATTGTGCGAGGGACGGCAAGAGGCACAGAAAAGCATGAATTGAGTGTCGCGGCCTGCCCCAGCCCGCGTCCTCCCTCCCCCCCGGCCTCCCTCGCTGAAGAAGCAGGACTTTCGACCCGCCGCCCCACGCCCCTGCAGAGCGGCCGTACTGGATGAAAGGCGGGCAAGACAAGCAAAGGGCGCGATGAGTCGCGTTTGTGTGCCCAGCCGCATCGTAATAGGTATTTTTGACTCGGAGTTAGAGCTTTTGGTCCTTGTCTGACTCCTTCTTCACTTCGAGTCTCTCCGTTCCTGCCTGGGACTTCTGTGTCCCTTCATACCATGTCACATTGCAGCTTCTCGGCTGAAAATCCATATTATGAGTGGTGTGAAGCATTTTGACTTGCATTCGCGTGTCTTGGGTGGGAGCGGGGAAGCGTATCGAGCGCATAGTGTTTTCGACGAGGACGTTGCCCGTCGCTAGCCACCTCGGCTTCCCCTCCTGGCCCTCATCACTTGGTATAACTGAGATTACTTCGTTTAATTAAAAGCAACCGAGTCATGTTTTGTTTCTCCTTTTTAATACAAGTTATACAAATACAGAGAGGCGACTCGAGTCCGTCTCAGGCTTGCAGAATCTCAGGTTGTGCACTCGAATCCCTTGTCTTGAGCAGGGCCGTGCTCCGTGAAGCGCCGTACCTTGAGGGGGTGGAGCCTCTTAGCATAGCACAGACAACATGGAGGATCTCACGGACGCAGGGACCACAGCCAGCATAGAAGCTATCGAGAACGCGATTTCACAGGCGTCCGCGGTGTCGGCCGCGCCTATCGACATGGATGTGGCACAGAATGACGTAGGGTTCCAGTCGGAGCCTGAGAAAATATCGGGTGCCTTGTTGCCCTCTTCACAGTCGCAGTCTCCTTTCTTGCCGGCAAACGATGGGCAAACATATGTCAACCGCGCGCCAGAGATAAAGACGGAAGCTGAAATATCCATGGTAGACCCGACGGGGTCGCAAGCCCAGCCTCTACCTGCTTCGACTGCCTCGTCCGCCCCGGAGAAAAAGAAATACGCGTCCCGTCCCCCACGCCTGGGAGACTCCTTTCAGGCCATCGTTCCTTCCCTAGGCTCTGAGGTAGGTGTCTTGATAGCAACTCTCAGCAACTTACAACACGCTCCCGGGACGAGACTTCGCGCTGACTCCCTTTTCGTTTTCGATCTCGCGCTCCCATGTCCTACCTCGCACTGCGACATGCGATTTGGTTCTCTGTGGAGCAATTAGCTGGATCCCGTTACTGTCTCTACATAATTGCTTCTCCTCCTCCACTTTCTTGTAGGTAAATCACGAGCACCGGACGCGGACCTCGACGGGTCTCATCTCGAAAAAGAGCGGACGGGAGCCTGTCCCGGAGAATGACGCCGACTCTCGTGACTTGCGACCGCATCAATTTTCCCTACGTGATGGCTTGATCTGGATGCCCTCTGCGCTCCCGGAGGAAGAGGTTGACAACTATTTGATAATGACGCGTGGCCTGCTCGAGCAGACCTCTCACTCTCAAGACCGCCAGGCCCCGCCCTGGCGACGCCGCGGAGTCTCAAGCAGTGGCGTGCCCCTCGTCTCGGCGAAGGAGGCTGCGACGACTGCAGGAACAGGAGAGCAAAGTCAGGGCGCGGGAGGTCTTATTCCACTGGAGGCTGACGAGCGGGCTCTGTTCTACTTGTATCAGCGAAACTACGGCGTGGACAGGGCATCGCTAAGTCTGATGTCAGAGCTTGGAATGGGAAAGGGTGCGTTCTGCTGCAGTATATCTTGATGTCACTCGCATGTTGATTCGTGTTGTTTTCTCATAGCCCTTGGGGACGGCACCATTTGGCTTGCCCTCGTCTTCATGACCCCCTCACAGAATACAAGTTCCTTCATGCGCTGGACACACTTTATCAATCGGGCGCCTCCGCTGCGGCCCTGGATCGTCGTGACCGCACCACTTTGGTGGGATCCTTCTCCTCTGGGGGCGTCCCGTCGATAGGCTACTCGCGAGGGGCTCGGCCAGCACAGTACCCGTACGCATACTACTATCCCGACAGAGCGCCCTCGGCGGCCAGGGGATCGAGCACTGAAGAAGATGGCGGCCACGGGGGAAAGCCAGAGCAACAAGAGTGCTTAGGCGAGGATGAAGACGGGCCGGTTGAGAGGTGTGTGGCTTGGTGGTGCGATTTGTATGGCATAGCGTTGTAATGCTTAGCTTCGTCCCTCTAACGCTCTATTGCCATGCGCATTCCCTCTCCGGCTTCAGCCGCGAAAAAAAGAAGCGGTCTGCGGACAAAACAGAAACTCGTAAGCAATACGCGGTCCTGGTGGAACGTGCATCTTCGCTTTGGCGTGCTGTTGAAGCGTGCAGGAAAAAAGGTAGCAGCGGCAGCAATCTTAATCTGAATGGCGATGGAGGAAAGGTTACCTCAGCCTGTGCATCGACTTCCGTGTCAGATCGGCCGCGTCAATCAGACATTTTGACCATCGTCCATGAAATCGCGACTTTGCCAAATGTGGATCTTCCTCTCGGAGGTCTGGTTTTTTAATTCATCCCATGTGACATTTTTTTGACAGGGCGTGTTTTAATTCAAACGACCCCTTACCACATATTTTCGTAGACTCGCTTTCCAAGGAGTTGGACAAGTCATTTGGAGGGCTTAAAGAAGTATTGGCGACCTCGAGGAAATTTGTGGCCAAGGTACACGATGCATTGAATACCACCGCTGCCCCAAGTAGCTCTATAGATGAGCTGAATGCCCTTCTTGAGGAGCTCCGGCAGCAGCCAATTTTGCTAAGGGTAAGTGCTATTGCATCCTGCCTTTGTCCCGCTTCCATCGCACTTCCCATGCTTTCATTATCTCTCCAGGCTTGACCCGACTTACCGGCATTTTCTTACGTTCGTACAGGAAGAGGTCCAACTCGCTCAGATCATTGCGGACGCAAAGCAGTGGGAGGCTAAAGCAAAGAAATCATTACAAGATTTGCGTAAACTTTCTTTGCCAGAGGCAGAGAATCTCATTACAGCGGCAGATGGTTTACCTCTGCGTTTAGATACTAGAAAAATACTAGAGGCGAAAGTGAAAGATTGCAGGGCCTTGGCAGAGGAGATTCTCTCCCTCGTCCCCGCGAGGATGGGGCGAAGTATGGCTGAGTGTCAGACGCTGGCAGCTTTGGGAGCTGTATTGGAGCGGGCTAAAGAGGTACAGCTTCAGTTTCCAGAGCTAGATATGCTAAAGGCTGTGATCACGCGCACGGAGGGCTGGATCAGCGAAGCAAAAGTGGCAGTTTCAGAGACACCAGACCTGCGAAAATTGCAGAGTCTTCTTGAGGAAGCCAACACCATTCCTGTAAATTTAAGCGACACATGCGAGGAAATTCGAGGGAAGGTGGAACAGGCGCATCACTGGGTTGAGAAGGTGCGCAAGGCTCTTCCGCGAAAGAACAAAACTCGCAGCAACGCCGGTGATGCCGGAAAGGTTGACTACTCTGCAGCGAGAACCCTTTTGAGCGAAGGCGCGGGTATTCGGGTTGACGTCAAGGAGCTCGATGACATCGCCGGAGTTTTAGACACGGCCGAGACCTGGCTTCAACGCGTCCGGGAGGCTCTTGAGGAATCGACTGACGAGGCTGGCCTGCAGTCCTTGCAAGCTCTCCTGTGCGAGGCGGACGATATTCCCGTTGAAATGGATGAACACAAGATATTGGCAGCCGAGATTGAAGCCCGACGATGGGGTTTGCGCGTACAGCCGCGTCTGGACGGGTCACAGGTGACCGTTAAGACCCTTGAAAAGCTTGTGGCAGAGGCAGCAGGGTTGCGAGCGCGCCTACCAATAGCGGCGCAAGACAAGAAAGCTTGGCGGCTACCACAGGAGATCGAGGCACGGCGTCGACTTCAGGGGGCTCAATCCTGGTTGAAGATTTTTCGCACTTGCGTGAACTCAAATGGACTCGGCCTTCGCAAGGGCGTGACAGTGCGTAAAGTGTTGCATTTGCTCCAGCTAGCTGGAGATGTCCCGGTCGACCTATCTGAGCAGATGCGGCCCCTGGAAGAGGCTCTTGCTAAAGCGAAGCGATGGCTTGAATCCTCGTCAGAAATTTTGAAGTCGTGCGGCATCCGGTCGCGCACCAAATTTTCTCTAGCAGAAGAAAAAGGTGATGGGGAGGCTGATACGTCGGTTGTGGACGCAGCCTCGGGAGAAAGCGGGCAAAAAAGCGGACAGCTGTGTGATAATACTGCCGACGGAAGAGACAACGAGGAGCTAGAGGACACAGGGAAAAAATGGGATGTCGATCCCAATCTGGATGAGGATGCTTCAAGCTCAGCTGGAGAAGAGGGTGTCTGCATATTTGAAGGCGCAAAAGTGCACCAGGAGGCCCTCACAGAATGTGTGGGCGAAGCGTCGGAAATAGGCGTGGAGCTGCCCGAAGCAGAAAGCCTGAAAGCCTTACTACAACGTGTACAGCATTGGTTGGATCAGCTGGGCGTCATTTGTCCGAAGCGGACGAGCAAGCGTCGCGGGATGCGTCTGAAGGTCTCTGTGCAGGAGGTACGCGATCTGATAGATGAGGGCAAGGCGTTTCCGGTCGATGTGTCGGAAGAGGTGGAAGAGATAACTGAGCGACTGGAGACGACTCTCAAATGGCAAGATGAAGTTCAAGCCGAATTGTTGGACGTTGCACAGGAGGGATTGCGAGAGAGTAAGGCGTACAAGCTGAAAGATGTGAAAGATGGGAGGAATGGCGACAGAAGTGACGTTCCTGAGGTCGATGAAGATGATGTCTTCAACGAGTCCCACGAGAACCGTGTAAAGCGCCTGGAAACTTTGTTGGAGCAGACGAGTGACGTGGGTATCGATTCGTTAGAAGACGACATGATCTCCCGGCATCTGAAAGCACATCAATGGGCTTCGAACGCCATCGATTTGCTGGAGTTCGTGGATCCGAAAGCCAACGTCACGGATATCTGTTTAGCTGAGATTGCCGACGTTATGAATGATGGAATGGAATTGTTGTACGCAGAGGTAGCAGACGACGACGCTGCTTGCTGTGCTTCGGATTGTCAGCAGTCATCAGTTGCATCGAAAGGGTCTCTAAGTGCAGTTGATGGGGATGGAGGCTTGAATACTGCTTCCCCTTCCTTGCTCAGCTATTCTTCTAAGGCAGGCATGGCGTGCGATGAAAGGTGCACATCGGCAGAAGCAGGCGACATATCTGCTCCTGACTCGGATCTCCTTTGTGCGGCGGATGTAAATAGTACAAAAGAAGGTGATCAGAAGGGCAGTGTCGCGGCGAAAACAAGTACCAAGGAGTTTGAAGTGTACGTGACGGAGCAAGGGGAAGTGAAGAAGCGGCGGTTAAAGCAAAAGATGAAGAAGGTTTTGATACAAAGCCACGGAAAATGTGACGAGGTGCTAATGGAGATGATGGTTTTCTGGTGGGATAAGACCAAGATTTTGCGCCAAATCTGGGAGACAAGTAGGGAATGGTCCAAGCGTGCTACTCGTCTTTTAAGCCCGGGCGGTGAGAAGGTGCGTCTAGACGTTATGGAGGAGCTTCTTGCGGAGACACACTCATGGGATTTTGAGATGGAGCTGGTCAACCGTGTGCGAGCCGAGGTAGAACGTGGAAAGAACATATTGAGTCGAGCCACTGCTGCACTTGAGGGTGGCGAAACTGCGAAACTAGAGCTTTCGGCTTTGAAATCTCTCATAACAGAAGGGGATAAATGCAAGATTTATATAGAGGAGATAAAGGCTTTGCGAAAGCACCTTGCGAGTGGGCAACGATGGATTGCGCGTAGCCAAAAAACTAGACCAGAAGAGCTAGATGAAATGATGGTTCTTGCCGAAGAAGCTAAAGAAATCCGAGTGAATTTAGGTGAGGAATATGAAAGGGTGCTTCACAGGATTATTCGCTGCTGTTTTTGTCGGCAAATGGTCGATGGCCCCCTAATACGGTGCACAGAATGCGGCGAGAAATACCATCAACGATGTTTCGATATTCGCGAAGCGGATGCAGCCGACTGGGAGCGACGTGGATGGTGCTGCCCGCGATGTTTAGTTCGTTGGCACATGCGGGATGCGCTCGCCAAGACAATGGTCATTGTTTCGAAATGGATCGCGGTTCCGAACGCCACCCCTTTGGGCCCCATTTTACCACACGGTCAGCCCATGATGCAGACAGCACTTTATGGTATGGGAGGAGGCGGTGTTGGCGGCGTGCTAGATGAGCATTATGCGCGGGCGGTCGAGTTGACGACTGGAAAGGTCAAAGCATGGATGAAGCGGCTTTTGCACGCTGTCATGATGTGCGCAGATCGGAACGCCGAGGAAGTGAGGACCCTGGGCACCTCGAAACTAGTGAAGGGTAGCGTGTTGGTGGAGGTAATCCGCCTTGCCAAAGGAGACTTGGACGTTGATAAATGTGCGGACGTCAAGGAGGTTATTTGGAACTTGAGTGTCGTCTTCTGGGGGGCGCGCCTCATCTGCCAACTCCGGCGTCGACCCAGTCTGGTTCCTCTCCAGGCGCTCACGGCGGAGATGCAATCCGTCGGCATACACAATGAGCCCCTGCAGGTCATGCTGAACAACCTCATTAGACGCGCCCTGGAGTGGATTTATAAGGCCAAACCCATCTTGCAACAGGGCTGGATAAGCGGCGATCAAGCAGTCATCAACGTTGCACGGCTTCGGGAGTTGATTCATGAGAAGCGCAATATTCCTGTGCGCCTTCTCCTCGAGCGGCGGTTAGAAGCCATGCTTGCAGAGGAAGTACCGGAGAAGCGGTATTGCCACTGTCGCGGATTTTATGACGGCTTGTTCATGGTGCAGTGCATTTCCTGCAACGAGTGGTTCCACGGGAGATGTGTTCAGATCCGAGCGGAGGATTTGGACCGGCGGACCGAGTACCAGTGCGTCAACTGCTCGCAGCTCAAGAGCATCCCTTATCCTTATCCGCCCTACCGTGCCCCCGATCCGGAATCGCTCTTAGCTGAGGTGGATGAGGAGGAGGAAGAAGCAATTTCCGATATAATCTTAAGCGGGATTGGAGGCGGTGGTGGAGGAGGGGCCGAAGGGATGAATCTACTTGATCAAGATGAAGAGATATTCATGGCCGACAAGGGCAGCCTCGAGGGCATCTTCCCGTGTAAGAAAAAATTATCCTCGCTAGACGAAGCCTCCAACCATGTAGATATGTATCTTTTGCCATTGGCCCCGTCAATGAAGCGAAAAAAGCTCGGGATGGGGGGCGCGGCAGAAAGCCGTCGCCATTTATCTGGGGGGGCGGAGGGCGTCTCCAAGAAGAAGCAGAGGCCTAGTCCTAGCAGTCATGGGTCAAAGGCTGGAACAGGAGGTGGCAATGGTGCTTGCGCCAGCCACACTAGCAAGGGCAACAAACTGAAAGCAAAGCGCAAGGGGCCATCGATTGACCGCAATGGGAGGACTCTCACAGGTGTCGATTTGGATAGCCTTGGGACGATGGGAGACCTGGATAAAAATCCAGCACCTTCTAGTGTTGGTGGGGCCAGTGCAGTCTCGGTGTCCTCCCAAGAGTCCAGCAAAGCAGTCACATCAAGTAAGCGCGGTCGTGTACGCAAACCTCACAGCAGGCTTCAAGGAGACGATTTCGTCTTCAGCGGCATCGCCGCTTCCGGATCGGGTGGTAGTGGCGGGCTAAAGAAAACTGGCTGACGACTGCTATGTTGAATACATGCACATAAGCCGTTGAAAAAGCAGAGCGCTATGGTAGGATGAGGAAGTTTGGTGCTAAAACCGCTCTTCGATCTTCTCGGCGAGGGAAGTGAGGACGGTTGGTGGACTATAAGCGAATGAAGAATATCACATAGGACACCCGACTTAAGAAAATTAGGAAAGTTATCAAAGCAGCAAGACAAGTTGGAACGGTTTGCGGTGGTCTTTGTTTTTCCTACGAGCACGTAGGGGGGGCTGCGGGGAGGTTATGGTCTTCGCGCTTAACGCTCGAATTCGAAATTCAAAGTCTGTGGGCCCGAAACGAAAGTCTTGGCTGCCGGGAAATTAACTTTTCCTCTTCATGTCATCACGATATGTGGAGCGGCTTGCCCAAGTGTGTGATGTCAAAAATCTCTCTTGCCGTCGTAAAGTAAGGATTGAAGGAGGTTTTGCCACCCCAAGGGCATCGGCCGCAAATAGTTTATATTTACACCTTACTACTGCAATTCAGACTTCCTTCTATTTACGCGTACCACACATGACACAAAGTTTACACAGCAACAGTCAAAGGCTAGAGGCATGACGAGCATCAGTATAATGGAGAAATGACCAGTCATCACCACTTTAAATGAGACTATGTAAATAGAGGTAAGATGACTATCTTGTGAGCCTGCTCGTGTAAATGTTTATTCGCATCGAGCGATTAATACGATTCCCATCATCTTTGGTTATGTACACGGTCATGTACACGATGTAGTTCACGACAATGTCTTCAAATGTGGAAACGAATAATATTCATTGCGAGTGGCGAAGTCAAAATGGTCGTGGCGTGGAAGAACGTCAGACATTGCAGCAGAAACTACAAGGATGGTTTGGCGGACAGTGGCTCAGTCGTTGTCGAGAGGAGGTCAATTTGGACGAAAGCCAGTCAATAAGCCTGCTAGGTGTGCGTGCAAGGGCTGCAGCATGCTTGTGGGGACATTCGCACTGGCGGTCAATTCTTGGAGTGGCAATCTTTTTGTTGTTCGTGCCTGTCCTGGTTGTGGTCTGTGTACTTCTTCTGGACGCGGCGCGTCTCTTACCCTGTCTGAGGCCCAGCTCCCCTTGCTTCAGATTGGCCGAGCTCAGGTGCGAGGATATTTGTACCTTTGAACGCATGCCATTACGTCTCGTCTCCACGGCGTTCATACCTCATGTGTACTCGCGTCTGCACGTCAAATCTGCTATGATCGATATATCCCTGCGCGGCCCCAAAGGGCTTGAGCACTTGGCCGATTTGTCCTTTACTGATGCAGATGCTTTAGTACCTATGATACTGACGGGGGGTTTACAAAACTTGACTGTAGATTCTATTTTGGAGGTCACAAATACAACAAGGCTCGCTTACATGGTCGGTTACCAGCTTAACGAGGTCGAATTTCAGGCGGTCATTACGACCAGGATCCAGATCTTGGTCAAAACCCCCATTAATATTGATGTGAAGGTCCCTATCCGCTCAAATTTCTATCTCACATGCGGTCATGTGCCATGCAAGGCTGCGGTATGCAAATACATTTGTCAATTCAAAGATTACCCTATTGAAGACCCGGATCCCGAAAATCCTTATCCATATGTCACTCGGGTAGAAAAAGTAAAGATGGCGTATGACTCAGAAATGCAATATGTTATTTCTCCAAAGGTGAATGTATGGCTGAGTAACTTCAAGGTGGCAGCCACCTTTCCAAAGTCCACGTTGGACTTGTATTTTTACAACGCCACAAAGCCGGGGAGCACCTTAGGTCTTCGGGACCGGCAAGACCTAGACGAGGATCACAGATTGTTTCAAATGACATTGCATGAATTCCTATTACAGAGCCTGGAAAATTCTGGGGGTCAACCCTTTACTATGAACATGGACCTGCGACTCTGCAACACTACACCGGGCCAGGCCGCTACAGCCCGGGACTTCACCACGCGCTTTCTAGGCAAGGAACCAATGTACATCTATCTGGCTCAGTCGCAAAACGACAGCACATGCCCGCAACTTCGAAAGGCAATGCTGCGGATACCGCCCGCCGGCTTGTCCCTGAATACAAATTACAGCACAAAGGACAGCTCCGACAGTAGTATTAGTAACATGGGAGCTTTGACCGACGTGTTCCGGGTAAATTCCGTGGACCTTTTCAGCTTGAATAACACGATTCTTCGCTCCTTTGTCAATTTGACCCTCATGCTACCATTTGCGTTGGAAGGTGAATTACCCATGCTTGACATGGATGGGTTTGCCGGACCAAATTTATTAGGGCATTTCAAGGCCTTCCATTCCACGCTACCACCCGTGCCACCGCGAGAAGGTCATGACTATAACAAGCCTCCCGAGCATAGTTTCGGCAAAATGGCCATGTCGGAATTCGCTCCCAGAGGGGAGGATACAATCCTTCTCTTCACGGAAGCGCAGCTTTCGCCATGGGGTGTGGAAAAAGTGGAGGCCATTCTTCCCAATTTTCTCTCTCAATTAGAGGAACTCGATATCGACTTGATAGGATCTAGACCTTCAAATCCCGGCAATGTCATGCAAACCTTTCTAAGCGGTGTGGTCATAAAGCTCGCAAGCCTTGAAGATCGGTTCGTCCAGCACGGCGGGGCCACGGGAGGTCGTCTCTTCTACACTCCTCTGGAAAGCCACATCAAACCCCGTGTGCACACAGAAGTCAGATCTATTTCGTATGAGCATAGCAACAGTACGGGTTTGCTTGCTTACGTTAACTTCACCTACCCGGAGGCCTTTCAAGGTCGTTTCAATATCCGTGGAGGCTCAATGCATTTTGTGCTCGCAGACGGTAATTCCACCGCCCTGGCCACGGTCACGGTGCTCAACTTTCTCTTGTCCAAAGAGCTAACGCATTTGGAGGCTGAGGTTTTCATATCGGACAATACGCAAGCCAAAGCCGTGCATGATCTCATCGATAGCTATACCAAACATTTGCCCTTAAGCATCAAAGTTCTGAACGGGTTCATTGATACGGCCCCTAATTTGAAGGAAAGGGTACCGATACCCCACGCCGACTTGAAAGAGCAGTGCGCTTCAGATATTGAAACTTATTGCCCAGGGCTTAGCCTCTTCGACACTCGGACATGTTTAAATCGGGCCATGGGAAGCCGAATCTTGACATACAAATGCACAAAAGCTCTTCTTCCGCGTGGAGCGCTGGAATTAGGAATAGCTGATCTTGCCAAGTTCGTAAATTTAGGTCGTGGTTTGGCCACAGGTGTGCTCGACAGGATTACGAGCACGGCTAGCAAAGTAGCCGTAAATCAAGTGGAGATTTTAAGTCTTGGCACGCCCGAAGCGCCGATGGACTTACAGATAATTCTGGAAGAGGATAACTTTGCATCGGGAATGCCTGATGGGACTCCAGTTGATGTTACGGCTCGCGCGAACATGACTCTTGGCATCTTTGAAATCGTCGACCTCACATTTGTGGTCCCACCCCTGGCTGTAGAGGTGTTGACACCATTGCACGAAAAGCAAAATGTGAGAAACGTATCATCACCGCTAACGGTAAACCAGACCGGAGCACTATACGAGGCGAGGCCCAAATCCATTATATACAGCGCCGGTGACGTTGTGGATGACGATCTCAGGTCCCTCTTCACACTCGCAATGCCCGCCATGGAAAAGGACAAGACGTCTTCGTCCATGCTCCTTATCAACCCAGCTATACGTATCAGTAACATTTACGACGCTATGTTTTGGTTGGAGGACATCATGTCCGATCTTACCGATAAATACGTAGTTGCTCGACCTGTGAGTACTGGCGACGTCTGGTCCTACATGATGTCACCTATTCAAATCAAAGTAGATGTCTTGACAGCTATCAATTCTACGTCCAGCCAGTCTACCGGCCACCCCGGCGAAGCAAGATCTCCTACTTCCCTTTTAAAACAACCGGTGAACGATACATGGAGCAGGATTGTGTTTCGATCCGCTTCCTTTCTGGATGTTATTGTTACAGAGACACAATTGGTGTTTTCTGAGCCTTGGAGCGAGGCTGTGGATGTGTCAATACCGCCAACGCGCTTGGCAGTTTACGCGTCATACGTGAAGGAAGGCGACCGTCATTTTGCTCCCATTTTGACGGATGACGCGCCTTGTCAAAAAGACACTCGGGCCTGTCCGTTGGGGGTTTTCAAGGCTGGTGCCTTCCGTACCACACGTGGAGCCATGGTGGTATTGGATACGAATCTGAATATGACATCAGACGACGATGGACGCTTTTGGGGACATTTATTGAGTGACTATGTGGCAGGTGCCCGCGTTGCTCTGCATCTGAAAACCGAAAATGGCGCTAAATCCGATGGCGAGGCGCTCTTTGATGTTGATGCCTCCTTCATTTTGCCAAAAATGCCGCCGCTGAATTTTCCGCTCACTGATTTGGTTAATCCAGTTGGAGAAGCAAAACAACATGCGCAGCAGGATGCTGGTCGGAAGCTGTCTTTAGCGGAAATATGGACGTCGTTAGATCCATTCATTCTATCAGTCATGCAGCCCGTCAGCGTAAAAATAGAGACAGTACAGCTTCAAAATTTTGAGTCCAATCCGATAGATCCATTGGATTTAGCTTCTACTACGTTGAGGGCTGATTTAGTAGCGTGTAGCACAGTGACAATTCCAGGGATTTTGCAGGTAGCTTTGAGCATTCCACCACTGAGCATGCATATCTACAACGGTAACATTACAGAAAACCTGATCTCTCTCAAGAATGAGGAAGGAGAGCGCACTCCTATGCCTTCGCCGTGGGCTTCGGCTCGACTCTCAGAATTCGTATACGACAGTAAGCTTGGCAATTCTTCAGCGGTTGACTTGCACGTCGATGTTTTGCGCGTCAAACAGGCACTGCAGCTGGCAGAAGACATGCTGTTGAGAGGGGAAAATGTCACCATGACAATATCTGGGACGGTAGATCCATCGGCCTCCCTCTTTTCCCGCATCGTCTCTCATATGAGTATTCAAGTCGACATATATTCAGACGAGCCGGTCGTCCTTGATATCGATGAGCAGGGGGCAGAGGAGATGTCACCGCCTGTGAAACCATCTTTATTTGAAAAAAAAGCTACAAAGCTGACGGAGCGTGTATTCGCATCTGCTCGGGTAGCGTCTACACCATCAGAACTCCTCATGGATGCAGACATAGTCATCCCACAGCAGGGAAATCCGCTTGTCATGACCTTGCTTGCGGGTGCAATAGATTTGCGACTGATTCTTGAGAGGGTTCCGGAGGCCACTGAGCCGTTGGCTCGTATATCTTTTGACCCATTCTTTTTGAGTCAGGAAAGGGATATGCAGGTAAAAATGAGAGTGGCCATGGATATGAGTTGCGTCCGGACTTTGCACGTACTCTTGGAACGCTTACGAGCCCGAAAAACGACTGAAGTTATGCTTGAAGGTATTGTGAACAACACGGCCCCGGGGCGATTTAAGACGAGCGTGATTCTGACACCGGCGTTGACGACAAAGCTCGGGCTATTTCCGGACGACACAGCTACCTTCGTTAAAGTCCTTCTGGATGAATTACTGCGCAATCCTATGACGCCTTTTCGGATGGACAGCGTGGCAATCGTTGGAGGAGCAGATGGCGTGGGCTCCCCCGTATCTCTACCGTGCCTGTTGAAGGGCTGGTGCGATGGTGATACCAATTTGGTGGAAGAAGGCCGAGAGATTGTGAGCACACGTATTCAGGCATTGGTATCGGCAACCATCAAGGACCTTTCGACTTTTCTAGGCTTACCTGAAGGCTTCTTCGGCCTGAGTATAGAAGTTCCTGGTGCAGATTTTAGCATTTTCGCGGAGTCTATAAGCGATGAGCTGGGTTCGATCATTTTCCAACCAACGAAGCTGGCGTTAAGAGATGGTGCGGCCATGTCATTTACAGGAGTCGCGGAAATCAATGATTTTTACGGATTGCAGAAGACTGTCTTTCACCTTTGGCAGCGCAATTTTACCCTGCGCCTGATGGGCGGTGCGAATGGACGAAATGATGTTCTCGCTGCTGTTCTTCGCCTCCTGCCCATTTCCGTCGAGTTCACCGCTCCATTACCTGGCACTGAAGGCTACATAGATACTCTACGTACCCTGCCCACGGTGTGTGACGACAGTTGGAGAATCATAAATACAACCGCACTGAACTTTACCGCCCTCGTCGATCTCCCACATTTGACAAGTCCAGTGCCTCTGAGAATGGATGACTTTGTGGCCACTGTATATTATCGCGATGTTCCCATTATGCAGGCCAGACCAGAAGGTGGCACTTTTCTTCTAGGTACTGATAAGAGTTCTGATCACTTGTATGTGACAAGCTTGGCGGCCCCTGGTGGTGCAGCGTTTAATGCTTGTCATTATTCTTCAACACCTGAACTTTGTCTTTTGGGAGAAGCCTTAGGAAAGATCTTGACATTCGGGGACTCGGGGACTTTCAAGGGTGATATTCTTGTCGCTTATCGAAACCCGGTCAATGCCAAATTGACACAAACCATCCGCATGCCCATTCAACTGTATGCTTCCGAGAGGGATGGAAATCCAGATGAGGCTGATATAGTTCCAGAAAGGGTGGACAGGTCGCCAAAGCCTAGAATGCCGTGGGGAAAAGGACACCTTTCCTGCTCGGAGGCCCGAGAGCTAGTCCAGGACATTTATATCAACCTAGAAGACACAATCAGCTCCAGTTTGCGCTTCTGGGAGACAGTTCAATTGGCCATGAAGGTCTTCATGGTCAACATTTTTGCATTCCCATTAGAGATATTTCATCTTCAGCTCACTTTCTTCTTTCGGGACCTCGACGGTGTTGGGGATACATGGCCATCGATGAAGTCCTATCCTCCCTCTTATGATTATTGTTTGCTTTACAAAGCCGAACTGTCTACACCAGACTTTGTGGTTGCACCCGGAAAGGGTGCATGGACGCCGCTTCTTAAGCCGCGCATGGACGAGACGAAGCTCACAGAAAGTCTGACCCGGCTTTTTGACGAGGTGGTGGGGCACAAACGCTTATGTGCAGATATATTGGATTCTGTTGTCAGCATTAAACTTCGAAGCACACTTGGCGCCAACGACGTGCCGTTTTCTATTAACTTGCCTATGTCCATCCGTTCAATTTCTCTGTATGGTTCTAATGCTTGCGACGTCAAGCACGCAAGCATGGCTCATATGCAGGACCCAAACGCAAAGCAGGTTGGGCACATAGGCACGGGCGATAAAGCGAACAAGTATCATGAGAAAAACACAGAGTCTGGAGGCGTCACCTTTGTCAACGCCGACGGCAGTATTGTAAGAGCAAATGTGCAGGCTTTCAATAATGCAGGGGGAGAATATACGATGAAAGAGGACATCAATTCGCGTGTTAGGTATTACAACTGGATGAATGAAGATCTCGATGTGAAATGACATGTACCCCGGCATTTTGAGGAAATGTGGAGCAAAGCACGCTTTTTGAAAACGACTGCGTGAGGATTACTGCACTAAACAACCATGGTACTTCTACAACGGCACCTATAGGGTTCCTGTTGTGTTCATAGAAATTTAGGACTCGCGTTGGCGAATTAGTTTCATAAAGATAAAGTTGGCGCTACGTATGCTTTCAAACCTGTCGCATGAATACTATCATCAAGTATTTTCTTTTACTTCAACCGACATCTATGAGATAATAGGTGAAAATGATTCAGACGTGGGCTGGAAGTGGATAAGGACCGCGAGATGGTCGGAGGCGTAGACAGGACCATTGCGTTCAAGCATTCCCCCTCCAGGAGTTCGATGATGTTGACCCCCTTCCTTAGGTTCCGCCCCACAGAGCTGCCCACTCAATGGCCGCAAGTTTCCTCGAAACATTACATAGTCTATTCGTTTCACAGGATTGCATGTGGGGAACGTGAAGGACGCTACGGATTCACCACCCGAAGGCATGTTACGCGCACGTTGACAATGCTTTCGACCGTCAACGCAAGGTAAGTCTTCATTTTCCTTCCCCTGTGTCAATTTCGTCTTCACTAGGCCTAATCCTGCTTCGAGTGATTTCGCAGCCACAGACTCGCAGCCATGCAGGTCCGCCCACGCATCTCGGAATCCTCCTTCCCGGAGAAGCTGCAAGCTTTCCTCGTGAGGCTCCGCATTTAGATCCCCCATAAGCACCACATTTTGGTGATCCTGGTTGTTGGTCCATTCAACGATGCAAGAGGCAGCTATCTTTCGCGCGGCAGCGCTGAGCGAGAAATGGGTGACGCAGACATGGAGGAGTGGACGGCCGGGCCAAGGTTCTACCGCAGCGTGGAGCACAACGCGCTGATGGCCGTCTTGAGCGTCCGTGAAGTCCCGAGGCAGCAGCAGATAATCCGAAGACCGGATTGGAAAGCGGCTGAGCAGCGCAACGCCCTCATCTTCCCTGACCTGGTGTCCTTGAGGCTCGGCGAAGGACATAGCTGGCTGATAAAGAAACTGAAAGGGGGCCGGAGGCTGAGCTCCAGCAATCGTCTCACTGCGGGCTAACGCCCCAAGCAAATCTAGCAAGTGAGTCAGACCGAAGTGGTACCCCGCGGGACCAAAGGTTTGATCGTAACGCACTTCCTCAAGGCCCACTACATCGGCCCCGCTCGCCCAGATGACCGAAGCCAGGTGGGCCATGCGCTCCCAGTACCTGGTCCAACGAGTCGCGGGGTCGGGGTACACCCAGGCCGCCGGCTGATTATGCCAGATGTTGTAGTTTAGAAAGGATATTGAGGGCAGAAGTACTTCTTTCCCAACTGGCGGCCGTGGTGGGAGGGTTGTAGGGAAATAAGTATGCTGGCAGAGTGCAAGATGATTTCTAGTATCCCTGGTTATCGTGACATGATGACGTTGAAGCCTTTCTACATCTTGCAGCTCTAAAAAGTAAACGCTGCCCGTTGAAGGCTGGTGCCAGACTCTCTCAGCTCTTTGTCCATGCGTGGCGAGTGCAACCGTCTCCATTACCAGTCGCTCGCACCACGGCCCATCCAGGGCGATTCCACAGTCAAGCCGTCGCGCCTCCTGCACTCTTACAGGAAATTGGCTGAAGGATTCCATGTTCTGATCCAATAACGTCGCTGCGCACTCATGTTCAGAGAGCGGTTGGGAGGTAGCTCCTTGACCGGTCACGCCAGATGGGTCGTCAAAGAGACCTTGCTTGTGAGCAAATGCCACCAATTCCTCCATCTCACCGGGCCGAAAATCTATTTTCCCACTCCATATTGCAAATGTCCCACCGTATGCCAGCGGCGGAGGTGGAAATGACGAGTGGTGGCCGGTGAAAGGGTGGAGAGGTATTGCGTGCGCGCGAGTGTGCCATTCAAGGTCCTACATACGGATGGAGTTCTCCCCACGTCAGTCTCTTCCAGTTACAATTTCTCCCAGACAAGGCATCTTCTAGAGAAAGAAGCCTAGCACACATGCTAACGTCAATTGAAAAGGGATTACGTCGTACACTGTTTGCAAGTATAACCAAGTTTCCGGACTATGGAATATGTGGTTGGCGTCAGCATTTGAAATGGCACATTCTGCCCCACGCGCCGCACGTACCGTGAGGTTTGACGATATTTTTGATTTTCTGCCTGTAAGGCGCATACCACCAGATTGAATGGCACAAATTTGGGCGTTTGTCAGCAAGACGAGCAGCGCAGCGAGGGTGATAGGGCACTGCAAGAGTGGGTCTTGCAGGCCGGCATTATGCTTCGTTCTCTTGCCCATCCGTGGACACTAATGAAGATAAGATAAAATTCCAAGTGAGTTACTTGCAGACAGTGCTACTCGTCCATCGTGCGCTCTTTGGGCGTGGGAACGCGTGCCTTTGTCGGGGGGTAAAGTCGATAAAAAGCAAGGCGGGCTTAGCGAGCGGCGAGCGTGCAAGGAAGGGCGAGGGGAGTCTGCTTGCAGCAACTTAGGCTGGAAAGGACTTAGTCTCACAGAATCATTGAATAGGTAGCATATGCACAGGCATCCAGATCTGAAAACAAACATGCCAGTCGACTGGCTTGATCATGAATGTGTCAAGTCAATTGGTGTCTCGCAGGCGCCACCCCCCTTGCCTCTTCACACCTACTTCCTCTGCTATCATATCGTCCCTCCTGTGTTATCACTTACTTGCACCAAAGTGGGGACGTCTTTGTCTTTTAAGACCGTATTTCACCTGGCGTTTCCTATAACCGCACTTAAGCAACGATGACAGGATTATTGGTGGAGTTCATAAGAAGGCGCGCCTACTGGTATCGATTGTGGACAGGTATGTCGCCTGGGAGTAAATTGAGCTCTCTATTTTGTGTGACTTACCGCAGGATAATTGATCGCGCTTTCGAATCTACATGCCCGTCGAATAAAGGCACTTACATGCTCGCTTGGTGGGAGCAAATAGTTTTCAGTAAGTGCCATGAATCAGGTGTCTACAATTCTGCAGTATACAGGGTGACAGGGATTCCTCGTCTGAATAAAGTCACTTTTCCCATGTTCATTCCAAACGGCTTACTTCCATGTGATAATTTTCTTTTTTAAACCTACACAATCTCGAAGACACACTATTCGGAGCCATCTTGGCACCATTTGCCTACTACACTATCAAAAGTGTCCAGCCGACTTTGCGTTACGTTTTTCATTTGCTCATTGAGCATTAAAAACAAAGCATTGCAAATGGAATAGTACAAATAGGATGCTAGTGTGCTTATATACACAAGGCGGTGAAACAGCTTTGGAACAAGCCACTCTGAAACAAAGACTCTCGTTTGCAAAATGAACTGAGCAAATCCGATTAAGCATCCGTTTAGGAACTTATACTTTCCTCTTGCGTTTCTCGCTCCTCCTTTGATGTTAAAAGCTGCTTTCACACGTCCTCTGAGGCCACCTGTATAGTGCTCTTTCTAATGCGTATGATAGATACTCTCCGCTATCAATACATGATAATCAGTTTCCTACTACTGATAAAACGCACTTTCAAGAGTCTCAGATGACAAAATTCGCCTTTCTCCTACTCTATTCCAAAGCCAACGACCACACAATACACTCATTGAATGTCCAGACTTCGGAAATTAAAAGGAAATGACCCGGCGCCAGCGCCTGTCGCAAACTACACAAGTCCTGAGGCGAGCAGCGTCTTGAACGCTCCTTCTTGGGCAACCATGCGCTCTCCTGAGATTTTCGCCTTCCTATGCAAATTCAAAAGCATGTAGAGTGCCAAATGCTCTGGTCTTCAAAGATCAATTAGAGAAGCTGAGAGCTCCGGTGTATACGCCTGCACCGTCTCTTTCCGACGTGCCTTCGGCTTTCAATGAGTCTTCCAACGAGGCCGACCCCAGACGACACTCTTAATTGTTGAAGGCGTCTTCGGGCGCAAATATGGCATCTTCAAACCCAGGCGGTGGCGGCTGCCCGTCTCAATCGGCATCTGCCCTCCTGACGGGAGCAATTTACGCACTGCTGACTTAGGCCGTTTGCAGTTTTGGACGGACGTTGGGAACAGGCACATGGGCTTTCTCGTTAGACAATCCATCGTCCGCCCCTTTCACAGCATCATTCAAAAGCCAGGGAGTCAAATTCAGGATAAAGAGCGACCTGAAGGGACTCGTGCCTACTGCTCTGATCTTCTCCTGCTCGTGCTTCGACACAGGCAACTGCGGTATTTTCAAAGAAAAGTACAGCTCTGAACAGCAACGCGTATTCTGAGAGTTGCGGCGTCCTTTCATACTTTGTACTTAGCGAGCATCGCAGGGCTCAGTTTATGGCAACGTGGAAAGAGTGCATCGCGAGTGTCTTGACCTCGCCGATCCATCGCCCAGGTACTAACTACCCCAGGTACAAGCTCGCTCCCACCTCCTAGCAGAAGTTGCCTTTTTCCCTTCTTGCGCTCCTCGCGCACAGGGGCCGCAAAACTTCCGGGACGCACGGCGCACAAATGCTTTATTCAAAGCTCGAAGCTTTACAAAGTTTTGAAAGCAGCAGTGTTATGCGTCTGTAAGCAAATATGTATTACAAACGTGAGCATACGTAATCGAATATGACAGTTGCACTCTATAATGTACACGTCTCGTCAGTTTCTACATTATACACAACGCGGACATAATTGGCTTGCGAGAGGGCAACATTCCTACTTCATGCCTGATGCAGGGATCATAGACCTTTGCTGGGATGAAACGCAGGAGAGACCATCACGAGAGGAAGAAGAGCGCTTCTCGCGGGCTCCAGGACATCATGAGCCGTCGACTGAAAGCATTAGTCATGCCATATCATCATCATCGAAAGTGGCTCGCACATTGCCGAAGGATGCATTGTCGCAATCCAGCGTGCATGCAAGTGGAGCTGCAAGTACGAGCGCAAATGACGCCAAATCTGTAGACCTTTTGAAAGCAACTGGGGAGCTTTCAGAAGAACAAAAAGGCATTCTTCGTTCAGTAATGGAGGTGAGAAAAATCCGTACGGCGCATCTGTCGCCAAAAGGTGGTGATTTATGCCATGAAATGGAATATTCATTTTGTGAAAGCTGCTAGAGTGACAGTGGTGGTAATGAATGTCACCTGCCAGCCTGCCTGCCCCTCCCGCCTTCTCTCACTCTCCAGTGGGCCCCATCGCAGGGTCACAACGTATACTACAGTGGCCGTGCCGGATCTGGGAAGACTCACCTCCTGCGGGCCATCATAGATCGAGCACCTGCAGGCAAGACATTCGTCACAGCTTCCACGGGCATTGCGGCCGTGAATGTGGGCGGTGAGTGACATCTCTATATCCCTTTCAAAAAAACGCCGGTCTGTGCTCCGTATTTTTCAAATTTATGTTGTAATGACGGGTGTACAACGATAGGAACCACACTCCACTCGTTCGCTGGCATCGGTCTGGGCGACGACCCTCTTGAGGTTTTGAAGGAGCGCGCGGGGAAAAACCGTACCGCGGCAGCGAACTGGGCGGCCGTGGAGGTCTTGATTGTGGACGAGGTCAGCATGCTGCACGGCTCCCTGCTCAGCAAGCTGAACGAGATCGCCAAACACGTCAAGAACCAGCCCCACCGGCCATTCGGAGGGGTCCAGCTCATTTTTACAGGCGACTTCTTCCAGCTTCCCCCCGTCAGCCGGGGCCGCCGGGCGGGAGACCACGACTATGCCTTCTTGCATCCCGTCTGGAAGGAGCTTTTTGGGCCTGAATCCTGCTATGAGCTCACTCGTGTCTTTCGCCAGGCTGAGAAGCCCCTGGTCGCCCTCTTGAATGACGTTCGCTACGGGCGGGCCTCGGCTGAAAGCATCGCATTGCTCCAGGAGCTGTCGCGAGATTTGAAGCCCCCCCCGGGGATAGAGCCGACCTTGCTCTTTGCGACGAACAACCGCGTGGACGAGATGAACCAACAGAAGCTTGGGTTGTTGGCGGGCGCGGAAGATCACGTTTTTCAGGCGACGGACTCGGGCGTGGAGCCCTTTCTGGGCCAGCTGCGAAAGAATTGTCTGGCGGAGTCGAGACTCAGGCTGCGAACAGGCGCGCAGGTGATGCTCTTGAAGAACGTGAACGCAAACCTCGGGCTTGTAAACGGCGCGAAAGGACGGGTCACGTCCTTCACCAACGATGAGGAGCATTTGCCCATCGTGGAGTTCGCCTCCGGGATGCAGTACAGCATCGCGCAAGAGGAATGGGCGATCGAAGTGAGCGAGCGGGGACGCACCGTCAAGAAAGCGGTGCGGTTGCAAGTCCCGCTCAAACTGGGGTGGGCGATCACCATCCACAAGAGCCAGGGCATGGGCCTGGAGTGGCTGGAGTGCAAACTGGACGACGTGTTTGAGGACGGACAGGCCTACGTGGCACTCTCCCGGGCAGTCAAGCTTGAGGGGCTCCGGGTCCTGACATTCCGACAGGTAGGTCTCCTCCCCTGGCACCTTGTCCTCAGGGCCCCCACCTCTCGGCGTTCTTAATGCCGTGCCACTCGTCGCCGTTATTCCTTGCGTGACCTCGCAAATCCTACGCGGCACGAACCCTACATTTTCCTTCTCGATCTCTTTGCACAGGACCGTTTCCGCGTCTCTCCCCACGTTGTCTCTTTCTACGACAGTCAGATAAAGGGAAAGACGCGCCGAGAACCCGGTGAGGAGTCATCCTGGCTCTCAAGCCTTGCCCCCAACTGGCTGCCGGAACATCGTAAGTACAGAGAAAACCCCGGCGGGGTTGTTGGTTCAATGACAGGAAGAAGCTCTGGTCGTCATGAGGAGCATGGGGCATGGACTGGGAAGCGGGAGGGGCCTTATTCTTCCTGGAATTCGGGAAGTGTCACAAATTCACTCAAACGCAACCGTGTCGGGGGGGGAGGAGAGTGGATCCCGCGAGGAGGAGGAAGGAACGTTTTGCCTCCCCCTTCGCCGCCACCTCCAGCCACGTCACCGCCCGCACCCTCTCCTCTGGGACCAGCTAACGGGTCTGCGCTCCCAGGACGGAAACAAACGGTGCCGCCCTACCGGCCGTTTTCCGCTCCTCTCGCGCCTTCGGCGGGACCGTATCGTTCGCAGAAGTATCAACACCAGCAACACGAGCAACGGCGACAGCAGCTGCTGCCTGGAGGGCAGCATCTTCCGCGCTCCACGTTCAGGACTGCTTCTGATGGCGCACGGCTGGTCTCATCGGTTAACAACGACACGAACGCCGAAAACGGTAGCGACAGACAAGACGCATATGGCTCCAAGGGCAACAGTAGCAAGACGAACATGGCGACTAGCAAGACTGGAGCTAGCTACGTCAACAATAGGGGGGGCGCCTGGGGCAGCTACGAGCAGCGGAGGAATGTCCCGGCTTACACGTCACGGCCGAGTGGGCAAGGCAGTGTCAGGAACTACTTCTCCACGAAGAAATGAGAAATGGGTCGGAAGCATGAATACGAGCACGGGCTGATGATGGGCATTCTCGTTAGACAATCTATCGTCTACCCCTTTCACAGCATCATCCAAAAGCCAACCATGGAGTCAAATTCAGGATAATTAGCGGCCTTAAGGGACTCGTGTCTAGTGCTCTGATCTTCTCCTGCTCGTGCTTCCGACACAGGCAACTGCGGTATCTTCAAAGAAAAGTACAAAACGCGTATCATGAGTGCAGCGTCCTCTCATAAAGATCTCCGGAATGAGTTACTTTAGTCCCTCCGCTGGCATCTCCCCTCCCAGCCCTTCCACTTCCCCACACTTGTATCGGACAAAGCCAACCACATCGACAACGCACCCGGCCTCCTTCCCCAGGCGCGCAGCCACTTCTGCGACGGTGGGATTTCCTTCCTCAATCATATGAGGCTGTTCTAAAAGCGAGACCTCACCCAGAAATTTCCGCAGCCTCCCCTCTGTCATCTTGGCCACGATGGCAGGGGGTTTCTGGGAGCCCGCCGCCTGAGCCTGGATGAGCTCCCGCTCGTATTCCAGGACTGAGGGCGGAACTGATGCAGGAGAGAGGAAGCGGGGCTTGGCTGCGACAACATGCATCGCCAGACGCTTTCCAAATGAGTCCAATGCAGGCATCTGGGAGGGCAGCTTATCGCACTGGACTGCCACCAATCCCGCCGCCGCGCCCATTGACGGATTCAAGGCGTTGTGCACGTAACTGCCCACAAAGCCCTTGGCCCCAGGAGGGAGGGCCAGTCGCGCTATCCGTCTCACAGAAATGTTTTCTCGAATCTTAGCCACTAGATCTTTCAAATCTTGACTGAGAGGGAATCCCCTTCCTCCCGCACCCTGTCCGAGAAGCCTGGGAATGTCCAGTTTGTCTGCGAGAACAGATGGAGCCGGCCCACCATCCATGCCGACGGTTGGCGGCATCCGAAGGATTGCTCCCGCAAGGTCCTTCACGAAGGCCTGAAAATCTGCGTTCCTCGCCACGAAATCTGTCTCACTGTTCACCTCCACTATTACGCCAGCCTGGCCCTCTACTGCGATGCCGACCAGTCCTTCATTTGCTGCCCTATTGTTCTTCATAACAGTCGCCTGGCCCTTTTTTCGAAGCCATTCAAATGCTTTGGCTATGTCTCCATCCACGCCCTCGGCCTCCAAGGCCTTTTTGCAGTCCGTGATAGGAGCACCAGAAGCACTCCGAAGCTCCTTGACCAATGCCAGCGGAGCAGCGGCATACGAGCGAGCACTTACACTTACTCTTCCGCCAAAATGTTCCGGTAAAAGAATTATTTGTGCAGCATGTAGTCGGGAAGTAAACTTCCAGAATGTCATGGTGCCCTGGCGGCCTGCGTGTGGAATGAAAGGGTTGCATAGACCATAAGCGTGCTGAACTTGCCTGGGGCATTCGCGGGCCCCTGCCTTGTAAGACCAGCAAATAATCAATTTCTAAATATTGAAACCCATGTATGTAACCAAATCCATTAAAAAAAACCCGTTGTTTGGGGAATGTGTGCATAGTACTTATAGCTACTCCTGAGGCGAGGATGCGCGGACCAAACGCGTCGCCGCTGCAACGCATGAAAAAAAGGTGATGGCCTCCTGCGAAAGAGACATCATCATGGAAGCGTCTTACGTTTGCCAGGCAGCTGCTACAGGTGTTTTGCGCGCCGGACAGCTCCGTGCGTAATTTTTGACCACGAGCAACAGCGCAGAAGCGCTTGATCTCTTTCACGGCCTCCGTTGTTTTTATTTCTCCTTCCTCACTTAAGACTCCCGTCGGGCACAGGCGAGGGAGGCGTTATTACCCGTCATCTCACCGAGTCGAAAGAGGGCCAAATGTTGCCACGCACAAGGCTGGCGCTGATATCAGCGTTGCTTGGCATCATAGTGCATCCCTTTCCCGGAGAAGCAGCGAATCCCAAGCTCCCCCACACGCATAGAGGCATGCTCGAGGTAAGGCCTGGAAACTTGGCTGCACTCATGACTCTTTCCCAAGTGTGCCTCCGACGGTGGACATCAGTCCTGGTTTTCTTGCCCTCAAAACCTATTCCGTGCTGAACAGAAATATGAGCTTAAGGTGCCAAGACTGGCGCTAGACATGGCGGCTGTCGAGCGCCTCGAAAGGGGATACCCGGTCAAAAAGCAGATTCAAGCAGCAGGGCGGGCGGGAGGGAGAGGCATTGTGGTCCAGGACGTGCATGCCCCGGCCTCAGTGGTAATGGGCCGTATTTTAGACTTCGATAATTATAACAAGATGGTACCCAACGTGGCGCAGTGTGGAAATTACGCTAAGCGCAAGCTAATGCACGTGAGTGGCCGGGAGCTCTGGAAAGTGCGGGATGACTATAAGGATATGAGGAAACGAATAAACGGAAATGCATGCGAAGCAGTGAGAATACATTGCATTCCAAGGAACATGTGGTGTAGAGACCGGGGAGGCGATCGAGCGGAAGTGCTTTGTCGCCCCTTTCCTCAACCCGCCTTGCCAACCGATTTCTCACATTTCGTTTCTACGTCCCACTCACGTGCAGGGGGACGTGGAGCTAAGGACACGCTACGTCCTCTCCATCGTCGGGTTCAAGCTCGAGTACTTCGTGAGGCACCTCTACCGGCCCTCCATACGCACGCTGACATGGACCCTGGACTATGACAGACAGTCAGACCTGGAAGACACGGCGGGTTACTGGTCCGTGGTGCCGCTGGACAAGGAAGGGAATGCGGGGGACTGGTCCCGTGTCTTCTACTCCGTCGACCTCCGCATCCCCGCCTGGGTGCCCCAGCTGGTGGTGAACATCCTCAACACGCAGGCGCTCACGACTGCGACTGCTTGGGTCAAAACACAGAGTGAGAGGGCGTACCAGACGACGCCGACGTCTGGGAAAAGAAGGCGACCCGATGCCCGGGCTTCAGGACGGACGGGCTCCTCGAGCCTGGCCGACGAGATTGCCAAGTCGGCAGCTGAGTCGAGGAGTAATATTTACGGAGGGGGAGACTTGTGGGAAGAATTTGTGCAAGAGTTTTCCGACATAATTGACACTGCAAAGTACGCCAGTCAAGTTAAGGAGCGGATGCAAAAACGGGAAGAGAGGGCGAAGAGCGCCAGGCGGAAGAAAGGAGAGACGGAAGCAGGGGCGGGCCCTGACGATTCGCGAAACATCCTTCGTGTTTTGTGGATGACCATATTATTTTACAGTATCACCCAATTATGGATTACGAAGGCAGAGCGCCGAGTTGTGAAGGGCTCTGGTATTGGAAAATAATAAGGGCTTTCGAGGCAACTCGAACAGAAGAATTGAGTAAGGGGATCTAGAGAGGAAAGCCGTGTTGCACACCAGAAGTAGATTTTCCGCAGAGAGACGGTTTCAAACATGTAAATAAGACGTGATGATTTCTGATCAATTCTTCGTTGTCTCAGAAAACGCGGTTTAATCGGATACTGCCCTCACGAGATGCTTTACCTCTGGGAAGAACACATCTCGCTGGCCCTCGCCATCGTACACGTGGGTGCAAGACGAGAAACCCGACTGCATTTCCACTTCCCATCAAGAAATGCCGCAGAGAAACTAGCCGGTACTTCTTGCAAAGTTCTTTTCATGCATACGCAGCACTCCTCACGATATCCTGACACCATTTCAGTAGGCCCTCTCCCGTGGTCCCGCTCTCTTCGTATCCTCTGCACCACCCCTCCATGAAAAGACCTCGTCCTAGGACCTTCGTGGCGCCAGTGATAACGATGGCGCGCATGGCAAGGGCTTTTGGTTTCAAACCTCTACGCCTTGTTTCGAGGACCAAATCATGCGGCTGTCAACATGCTCGGGCAGCGTCCACGAGCACCCGCATGGCAGTTGCGCCTGCAGCATCGGGGAATCCATCCCAAGCTTCAAGAGCCCAGCCCTCAGCGCGCCCATCTCCTCCTACGGGTAATTCGCTCGCCGTCAAACCTTCACGGTTGCAAGAACTTCGTACAAGAATAAGAGAGGATGGAGATCTCTTTTCAAAGTTTGCACAGCAGACCTCTGCTTCCCTCCCCGCGACGGCAGCAGCGCTCCCTTCAAGCCTGGACATCCCAGGGTCGCCGGCCTTGGAAGACGAAAAGGAAGTTCGTTTGTCTGCATTGGGCCCCTTGATAGCATCGGAAAGAGAGCCCCTTGTAGATTCCTTTGGTCGTGAGCACACTTACCTCCGCATATCTCTGACCGAACGTTGTAATCTCCGTTGCACATATTGCATGCCCGCCGAGGGCGTGACCCTGCAACCGAAAGGCCATCTTCTTACCACGGACGAGATCTTGCGTCTAGTTGAGGTTTTCGCTGGCTTGGGAGTGACCAAAGTCCGGCTTACAGGCGGAGAACCCATGGTGCGGAAGGACATAGCCCTATTGACGCGCTCGCTGAGGGCATTGGGGATCCAAGAGCTGGCCATTACAACGAACGGTGTGGCTCCAAGGAACAGGTACGAGGAGCTTGTTGCCGCGGGAATGACCCATTTCAACGTCAGCCTTGACACTTTGCAGTTCGACCGCTTTGCTGCCATCAGCAGGCGGCCGGGCAGGTTCCTCGAAACGGTCCTCGGTAACGTGGCGCTGTTGGCGGACGCCGCGGGTGGAGGAGGTCGCGTCAAACTCAACAACGTCGTCATGCGGGGCGCCAACGACGATGAAATTCCCGACTTCGTGGGCTTGACGGCCGGCCAACGACTGGATGTCCGCTTCATCGAGTGGATGCCATTCGACAGCAATGGCTGGAACAGCGGCACCTTCCTGCCCTATGCCGAGATGACCGCCCGCCTGCAGGAGTCTTTCCCTACCGTGGTTCGCGCCGTCGATGGTCCGCATGACACGACCAAGTGGTGGCAGGTGCCTGGGCACCGAGGCCGGGTCGGCTTTATCACGAGCATGAGCCAGCACTTCTGCGGGACTTGCAACAGGCTGCGCATCACCGCGGACGGGAAGTTGAAGGTCTGTCTATTCGGGGCGGAGGATCTGAGCCTTCGGGACGCTCTACGAGCGGGAGGCACGAACAAGGAGATGGCAGGCATGATCGGAAAGGCGGTTGGGCTCAAGAAGTTCTCGCTGGGGGGACGAGCAGATATGTTCGCACTCGCGGGGTCCAAAAACCGACCCATGGTCCTAATTGGCGGCTGATTCATTGCAAGGAGAGCTGAACATGAGCCGATCGAAGCAAGCCACCTGCTTTGAGTTGGGCACCGAAAGATGTGCTTCGCAGGACGAGACTTGCCTGAAGTAAAGATTGCCAAGAAGCCTTGGAAAATCCTGAGCCACACGAGCTTATCCATGAAAAATCTGCAAAATCGACAGCATCTTCTAGAGTCGTTTGTTCTTTTACCGCGATCTTTATGTGAACTGAGTATATAGGCCCTTACACCATAACCTTCTCTCACGACGAAGAGCCTCGTGAAAGTATTGGCCCGCACAGAATAGTATAAGGAAAAAATGCAACAGCACCTGAGTTTCCACTCAACAAATAGCCAACCATCCCACTAAAACTACATCCTCGCGCTTTCCTGGTTGGAGGACAAACGACACGATTGCCACACCTTCGACTTCCGTCGGCCTCTCTCTAGCTTACATACAAACAGCGCCTCCGCGGAAGGCGGGTTATCAGGCGATCCAATTATTAAGAAGAGACTTCGAGAAGGCCTTTCACGTACCCATTCTGATGGCTCGATTCCTAAACTGACCTGAAACGATCCTCGACCAAGACTACCGTCCAAGCGCGTCACTGAGGACCGTCGTCCACGCGCCCCCCCTGATTTGGCTCACTCCTTTCATCGCTTGCGATCTACAAGCGTGTCTTCCCTTTACCCCGTGGTCCGTCCTCCTCATATTTCCGCCCCGTCGTTACCGCTTTACGTGAGCCTCACCCTACAAATGTGAAACGTCTGGCACAGTCAGGGCACGCTCTCAATCGAGCGGCAGCGGCTCTTGATGAGCTCGCCAGACCTTCGCTTCTACCGCCTTGTAGCTCTCCTACATCTCACAAAAATCATTCGTCTCTCTCATCAACACATCTCAAAAAACCATCCATTCATGTCCAAAACGCATCCCTCCATTTCCGATCCTGTTTGACATTGCTCGCTATCATACCTCACATCACTCTCCTATCCGTGCTTCCAGTGCATTCCGTTGCCTTGCTCCCATACTAGCCCTCAAGTCCCCTTGTACGGGCCCTGCGCTTTCTGCCGCATCTTTGAGGAGGGGATGCAGCCCGCACGCACTGTGACATAGCTACACCACCTAGCCCCTACTCGACATCCATTTCTTACGTAGTTGAGCCCCTCATGATCCCTTTTTCCAACGCTCGTATCCCCTTTTTTATCCCTGCGTGTGCACTCGATCCCAACTCAAGGTGTGTACACCAAATCCTGAAACCGCGCTTTTCCAGCTCTCCCGCCTGTGGGAGCCTGTCCCCTTCCATCGCCACCCTTATGCCAGAACCAAGGTGTCGCCCGGCAGCTCCAGCCAAAATGGTGCGATGGGAACCTTCACCACGGCATTTTCATCCTTCACGGCCACGTTGAAGTGACCCTCGATCCGGCCCAGGTACTTCCTGTCTTCCGGCACGCAGGTGATTCCGAACTCGGACATGTACATATACACAGAGCCCGGCCCCACTACCGGCTGAGACTCCAGCTGCTGCGAGGCTGGGCCGTACTCAGGGGGGGAGCCGTCTGCCTTGAAGATCTTGAGCTCGCGGGAGAGGAGCTGGACGTCCCCCGGGTTCGTGTTGGTGAGGCGGACGTTGCACTGGAACTGGTAGAGATTGTCCTGAGGACGCGAGGCACCTGGCTGGAAGAAGCAAAATACCTCCACGCGAATGCCATAGGCCGTGATGTCGGAGTGACGCTTTCTGACGGCTTCCATGGGAAGATCGCCTGACTTGCCTTTCCCCACCCAGCCCTCCCGGGGACCATTCACCAGCCCGCCTGAGCTCTTTGAGGCCGAGCCCGAGGGCCGTCGGCGGGAGCCCACGACGCTTCCGAAGGCGCCAAGGCCCGGTCGACTGCTGCGCCGAGGTTGTGGGGCGCTTGAGGAAGGCTGTACGGGAGCCATCATGGTCGCCGCCATCGGAGAGGCCCCGCCCAAGCCGAAGGCGTCGAAGAACGGGTTGCGAGAGGCTCGAGAGCTGCCTTTCCCGTTTGGTACACCATCACTCCCAACCTGGCGTCCATTTAATTGTTTTTCCAAAAAATCTTTCATAGTAGTGATCTCGTTGACGAGCTGCTTCGCCTCATCGTATCTCCCGAATTCCATGGCGCCCGCCAAACGCGACTCGAGGGCCCCAAGCTGCTCACGCACCTCAGCGAAACTCAGCTCATCTCCATTTTGTTGTCCACCAAAGTCACCAAAGCTCATTGGTGCTGTGGCTCGCAGTGCTGTCATACGTTCTCCGAACGTTAAAGCGCGCCGGAAGGGGCTAGTGCTCCCAACACTTCCGAGAACAGGTGGCTGTTCTGCTTCGACACGTTGACCGTGCAGGCGAAGGCTGCTTTGAATACGGGACCAGATTGCCGGGCTGACGAACGCATTTGTTGAACCAAAAAGTAGCGTGACCGAAACTATCACCAGCTGGCTGACGGATGTAGAGCAGAACATGATAAAGCCCCCTGCTAGTCCTGTGCAACGGGGTAGCTTGTAGTTGTGTCTGGTTGGAAAGCGAGCAGGAATCTGGCTTCGTGTACAAGATGCCGCGCAAGCAAGAAGCCCGAATAAAACTATCTGTGTGAGTTGTTCGTGAAGATTAAGGTTTGCTTGGTAAGTAAAGTACAGAAATGCTACGTCAAACATTCTTGATTCCAGAAGGCAAGACAGGAGAGCCAGCCATTCGCTTTCGAACGTGGATACCACACTCGTGCAGGTGGCGTGAACAAGTCCGAGTCAATGACCTCGTGGCAAACCACCAGCCTCCTAGCAAGTCACTACAATCTTCTAACGACAGTGTGCAGAACCAAGGTAGTGTCGTGGATCCGCGATGAGAGGCAAGATAAGGCGGCTCGTGTCAGAAACGAGGCGTTGAGGAGACAGCCTGCACGCTGAGTCGCTGACAGCGCACACCCACGCCAGTCGGGGCCCATGCACCGGAAGCACGCAGACGCGCCCTCGACCAGAAAAGAGGGGTGATATCCAAGCCACGTGACCAAGAGGGGCATGGCTGCATGATTTGGTGGTGTTCGGAGTGCGACTTTGATGCCACCCTGCCCGGCCTCTCTCCTCCATTCACGTCTTCGGATGAGGCCCAGCAGGATACGTGGTCCTGTCCCCTACCGAAAGCTGACGCTGGTCCCAACTAAGGCCATTTTGGTTCACGGGTATGAAAGAAAATAGCATAAAAGTCAACGCTCACTCAGCCTTTCAGTTGAGACTTATGCACACAAATTGTAAAGTTTCGTCTTTCCTTTGGCGGCATTCCAGTTACGCCTGCCCGCCCATCGTACCACACTGATTCGAATAACCTCGACTCCCCCCCCTTTCGATAATTACAATTACATGATGTACACTTTCTTCGTATAATGCAATCGTACCAGGGACGAAGCGATCGGCAATCGAGAAACTGATGGCTTTTACCGTGCAGCGTCGAAGTAGACGCGAGCTAGCTCTATAATAATATGCATTTCCGTGATGGCCCAACTCGCCAGACCAATATTTCTTCCACTTATCCCCTATCAGGCCGATTCTTGGGTGGCTTTGTATTCTCCCAGGCTGCCACCGCCTTTGTTGCCAAGGTGGTACAAGGTGTCTCTGCTACCATTTTGAGTCCCTACCCCACCAAATTTTCCCACCCTTCGTCCTTGCTTCAGACCTACTTCCTCTGTCACCCCACCAAAACCCCCTCCGCCCGGAGTGTGTATCGTTAAGATATCCCCTGCATGCACCTGCACTGTATTCTTTCCTCCCAAGTTGACGAGCCTTCTTGACGATTTGGCTCCTCCTGCGAAGGTCAACAAATTTAAACCTCGCGCCCCGTCTCCGCCTCCCGCCAAGCCATAAGGCCGGAAGGCTCGTCGCTCAGACAAAATGCTAACAACTAAAGGGCGGCGAAACTCCAAGGCACGGACCACACCATCACCTCCGGCGTACACGCCCTTCCCCCCCGAGTCGTCCCGCAACACGAATTGACGCAGGATGACTGGAAATCGCCGTTCCAAGATTTCTGGGTCCGTGATTCGCGTGTTCGTCATATGGGTGTGAACACCACTCTCGCCATGCCAGCTTGGCCCCGCCCCTGCCCCCCCGGCGATCGTTTCGTAGTACCCCATGGACGCGTCTCCGAACGTCAAGTTGTTCATGCAGCCCTGCGAAGCGGCGACCGCGCCGAACGCGCGAAAGATTACGTCCGTGACCCGTTGAGACGTCAGCACGTTCCCTCCAACCACGGCAGCACTCGGGCTGGGGTTCAGGAGGCTGGAGGGCGGGATGAGTATCTCCACGGGCACCAGGCAGCCCTGGTTGAGAGGGATGTCCGCGTCTGGCAGAAGGCACCGTAGGCAGTAGATGACCGCCGATGCAGTGACGGCGGGGGGGGCGGTTCAGGTTTCCGTACAGCTCGGGACCTGTCCCAGCAAAGTCGAAGACCGCAGAACCCCGAGCCCGGTCGATGGTCACCTCCAGGCAGATGGGCGTGCCGTCGTCCATGAAATCTTCGGCGCCCACGGTCCCCACCTCGGGCAGCTCCTGGGAGAGGGAGAATCTGGTCAACATTGCCCGCACCGCCTGCTCCGCGTTGTCCTGAATGTGCTGCATGTAGGCCTGGATGACCCCAAGGCCGTACTCGGAGATCAATCCTTGCATCAACATGCGCCCCTGCGTGTTCGCCGCCACCTGCGCACGCAGGTCGCTGAGATTGTCTTGCAGATTCCGACTACCGCTGCAGCCCGGAACCCGGGCGGGAGCCTCCAGCAAAGCTATGATCCCCGCCTCTTGGAAAACTCCGCCTTCCACCAGCTTGAAGGCAACGATGGCCGCCCCCTCCTCGTCCAGGCGCTTGGACATGGGCGGCATGGATCCAGGCGCCAGGCCTCCCACGTCCGCGTGGTGCCCTCGACTGGCCACGAAGAAGACAAGCCGGCCTTCGTCAAAGACCGGCGTGATGACCGTGATGTCCGGCAAGTGGCTCCCGCCGGCCAGCTGAGGGTGATTCGAGACGAGCACGTCGCCCTCTCTCAGACCCTCCCGGGCCCAGTGCTTGAGCTGGTAGCGCACTGCCTCCTGCATCGCCCCCAGGTGGACCGGCAGATGAGGAGCGTTTGCGACCAGACCGCCGGTCTCGTCGAAGAGCGCACAGCTGAAATCTAGGCGCTCTTTGATGTTCACACTGATGGATGTTCTTTGCAGGGTACGGCCCATCTGCTCGGCGACTCCCATGAAGCGGTGGGCGAAGATCGATAGGTAGATGGGGTCGAGGGTCGTGGTGATTCGCTTCTCCTCCACCGCCCCCACCAGGATCTCAAAGTTCCCCTCGGATGTAACATGGGCCGTGCAGCCCGGCTCTACCACCACAGTCGAAACCTCCTGCATGAGAATCGCCGGGCCTGGCACCACAAAGCCCGCCTTCAAGCCCTCCGCCTTGTAAAGAGGAGTCTCCACCCGCCCAATGCCTTCAAAGAACACAGATCCGTAGTCGACCGGTCTGGGCTTCTCGCCTTCTCCAGCGACGGCCACGCGGAACCGCGCCTCCGACTGACCCCGACCGGTGACTCGGACCCGTACGTCATCGACCAAGACGTCTCGTCCCTCCAGCTTGAAGCCGAACTCCCGCTGGTAGTTGGACTCGAAGGCAGAACGGTAATCCCGACCCTGGCTCATTCCGCTGGAACCCAGCCTTCCCCCATCCCACTCCCCACCACCACTTTGCCGGCCCCCGGTCCTGACCTCCTCCGACCTCGCAGTCATTAGCGCGCAATCCGTTCCCGCAAATCTTAAATTCAAAAAGCGTTCTACACGGATGGCATCTTCGGCAAAGCCTTGCGCGACAAGTTCCTCCCGGGCCGCCTTCTCCAATGCATCCAACCGCGCCTCCAAAGTCGATAGCGACTCCTCGTCGTACTTGCCTGCCGCAGGCTCCTGCTTCTCCACCACGATATCCGCCAGATGGATCCCGTAGGCGGAGAGCACGCCGGAGAAACGGCTTACGATTATGCGACGCATGCCTAGAGCCTTTGCGATGGCGCAGCAATGCTGAGGACCCGCTCCCCCGAAGCAGGCGAGGGCGTGGGTGGTGATATCGAAACCGCGCATGGTGGTCAGGTTCCGGATGGGCCGGCACATGGCCTCGTTCGCCACGCGCAGGAAGCCGTAGGCAACCTCGTCGGCCGTTTTCGGGACCCTAGACACGTCACCTCCGCCCTCTCGTGCCTGGGTGCTCTCGGCGGCCGCAAAGGCGTTCACCTCCCCGGTCAGGTCCGCGAAAGCCGCTTGCACCGCCGTCACGTCCAGAGGCTCGTCCTCGCGCGGGCCGAAAATGTGCGGGAAGTACTTGGGGACCACGCGACCGAGCAAGACGTTGGCGTCCGTGACTGCCAGGACACCGCCCTTCCGGTAGCAGACCGGCCCCGGGTGAGCCCCCGCGCTCTCGGGCCCGACCACGAACAAGCCGTTGCGGAAGAAGAGGCGGCTGCCCCCGCCCGCCGCCACCGTGCTGATGTCCAGCTGCGGGGATTGGATCGTAATCCCTGCCGTGGTCGTCTCGAACACGTGCTGGAAGGCACCGTCGTAACGGGAGACGTCTGTGGAAGTGCCGCCCATGTCGAAACCGATCACGGCCTGCGCTGCTTCCTCGCTTTCCCTCCCCGCCCTCCCGGACGCCGTGACCGCGTACCCCACCACTCCCCCCGCCGGACCCGACAGTATGGCGTGGTGCCCGGAGAAATTGTTCATGGGGGCCAGGCCCCCGTCGCTCTGCATGAAGCTGACCCTCACCCGCTCCTCCAAGCGGGCGTCAAAACCGGACTTGAAGGATGCCAAGTAGGCGTCGATGACGGGAGTCAGGTAAGCATCTATGCAGGTGGTCAGCCCTCGAGGGACCATCTTCACCATCGGCATGACCTGAGAGGAGAGCGAGACTTGCTTGAATCCGATCTCCCGGGCCAGCCTGCCCAAAATTAGCTCGTGCCTGTGGAAAGTGTAGGAGTGGAGCAAGACAACCGCCAGGCTGCGATACCCCGAGTCGTAGAGAGATTGCAGCTGTTGACGGGCAATATCCTCATTCAAAGCTTTCTCTACACAGACACGTTCACCCGTGACACCCACAAAGTCGCAGTCAGATGCTGCATCTTCAGCCGCGAGCACGACGCGCTCATCGATCTCGACCACCCTCTCATACAAGACCTCCGGTTTCCGGACCTTAAGGTCAAAAATGGAAGGTCTAGATTGGTTGCCAATGTGCAAAAGGTCACGGAAACCAGCCGTGATCGCTAGGGCAAACCTCTCTCCTTTCCGCTCAAGCAATGCGTTGGTAGCAACAGTGGTTCCCATCTTGATAGAGGCAATGCGAGAAGTGTCCAGGGGCTCATCGCGGGGATGTGGCACACCCGTCTCTTGCTCAAGAATTCGACGAATTCCCTGTTGTTGTCGAGCGATGAAAATATTCAATGAACGATAACCTCGTTCCGTGGCATCTGCGTGTCTACTTCTTGTGGCGCTTTTGACCTCCCGTGCCCCCTTACCTCACGCGGCGCGTCGGGATAATTGGCAGGGTCTTCACTCAGCAATTTGAGCACACGAAAACCATTCCCTGCACAAATAGTCACCAGTGCACGTTGAAAGTGTTATAAAAAGCTCAATCGGACAAATTTGATTGACGTTAAAAATCCAAGCCCGCGGCGTGTAGCTCTCTTACCGGGCAGGACGCAAAAAACGTCAGTGAAGGTTCCGCCTCGATCTATGGCGAAGCTGAAAGAGCTTGACATAGAGCCGAAGGCCAATGTCGACCTCTCTGTAAATGTGTTGGACCCTTTAACATTAATTCCCCGCTCTTCAACCGAGTGTTTGAGCCCCTCGGAATGCGTTGCACCCGTCACGCTCTCCTCCGGGTCGCCTAACCCAAGCTCCCTCCACCTGGAGGATCGAGAAGCAGAAGCTGCGACGGGAGAAAGCGGCGAAGAGTCAGCGAACGAGCGCGAGCTGAGTAGAATTCATACTGCATACCCCTCCTTTTTCGGCGGGCGGTGGCGGCGAACAGATTATCTGACCAACATGACTGCGTTCAAGGAAGCATTGGCAACTTTTCCCGACGCCTCGGTATCGCCTTCGGCATCATCAATCCAGTAGCATGCGGAGAAGTCGCACATACGAAATCTTTAGTACCTACATGCAAGGCCAAAATCAGTGAGGACCAAATCATGTTGTAAGCAATATCTGGATTATTTTCTTAGGCTCCCGAGGCCCCATTGTAATCACAGGAAATACGGATGCCTCTGGCGGCAAATTCTTCCGGCCTCAAATTGCCATGAAATTGGCCTCGACGAGCTACTGTTTTGTGTGCAGATTCCAGAAGGCTGCCGTTCCAGCTCTCATAACAGAAGCGAACAACCGGTATAGGAAAGAAACAGTAACGCTGCGTAAGCTACCCGCAATTATTTCCATGCTTCCATATTATATTTAATCGATCTCTCGTATTCCAAGACCATTCCTACACTACTTATCTTTCAAAGGAAACCAACGCCCTTTTTCATGCGCCCTGCTTTTACACCTCGACGGAGTTGCATGATTCAACATGCGGGGCCCCACTCTCAAGCATTACGCACTCTGTACTCTCTATGAACAAACATGAATTCTCCACTCGGATTATCAAGACCCAGGTCTAGATCATATGCGATAAGTTCTAAGCCTTTATCTCTCCCAAATTCTTTCCATTTTAAAAAGTCTAATTCCCGTCTCCCAGACTGCCGTCTTACACATTTCGTCCCAAGCTTGATGTGACACCTGTCCACGCCCTAGACACCGACATCGTTCTTATTTCGTGAAGGGATAGGAGTGGTCCGTGATTTTGATGCTTTTGCTCTGGCCTTTTTCGGCCTTTTTTTCCACACAAATGCGTAGAACGCCATCCGCGTATTGGGCACGCACAGAGTCTGTGTCTGCACTCCGAGGCAGCCGAATGGAGCGTTTCGCCTTGCCCACACGCCGCTCCTTAACGTGGAAATTCTCTGTGTCTTCACTGTGTTCCTCACGCCGCTCAGTCTGCACGGTAAGGATGTCATCATCCACCGAGATGTCTATGTCTTCCTTCTTGTGCCCCGGAAGGTCCACCTGGATGCGAAACTCGCGGTCGGTCTCGCTGGAAGAAACCAAGGTGAGAGAAACGCACGCGTCCGTAAATTGTTATGCATGAAGACCATAACCATGATGAAATTGCAATGGGCGTATGCTAGGAGGACCCATTCCTGTGTCATTACCTGATGTCCATCTGCATGCTGGGATGGTGCGCATAGGGATGATGCACCAAGTGTCGAGCCATGTCCGAGTTCATCCCTCCTTGATCAAAAGTAAGCAAATGGCCTGGATGACCAAACATCTGTCGAATGGATTCCGGAATTGGATCTGCCCTGCTGTTTAAACGTGAAGTTGCGAGTTAGAGGAAACGGGACAAGTCAGAAATGGGAAACGATGCAGATAACGCTTCTGTTCAAATAGCACCCAACTTTTTCTTCTCCCTAGAAAGGGTAATACGACTTGGATGCATCAATTAGCAAGTCTGACCGAATGAAAGCTTTCTATTGCGAGTGAAAAGTATAAGGGTCCGAAAAGGAGGAGGCAGCAGGAACGAGAAGGCGCAAGACATGCAAGTTCTAAGTTATTCCAGGCGAGCGCAGGCGGTACCTGAGTCTCCGACCCATGGCCATTAGTATAAGTGGTGCTTGTACACGCGTGAAGAAGAAATACATGCATTTTCACTGAAGTTTTGCAAGGCACATAACACCACATGGTAAGAAAATTCTAAGCGAGAATCTGATGAGCGCGTGGTTCAAGCAAGTTTGCTAAAGGTTTTAAGAAATGCACGCCCGTACAAGGGCACAAATCGATGTCAGAAAATAGTTTGCATTTAGTGTGGAGCACTTTTTCGTGTCTCCAGGCCACCTGAGCGTGCAAAAGCGCGTGCACCACCCTGCTTCCGGCCTTCCTTGCGCCGGAAAAAGAACAACGCCTTGCGCTCTTCAAGGCCTCGCCCAGGCCGCAAACCCGGTCTAGATACTACACCCTGCCCGGTGCCTGGCTTGTCACTCACAGGCGACTACCACGCTACAGGCATCCACTGTGGCAGGGCACATAGACTTACGGGGCAAATATGAGCGACGACGAGAAAGATACAGCCAAAAAGGGGTAAGTACATCTTTGAGTCTTTAAGTGACTATTTCGCCCTGGCGTGCTTCCTCTCCCGCAAGGCTCATGACACTCTTTGCACAAATGTTCAGAACAATGTGCCATAGATTATAGCTATACAGTAGTTTGACAGCTTAAGTCTTGTTTGTCGAGTCTGTAGAAAGCTGTTAGATTCCGATTTATCGATGTAAATGGTCTCCTATTGCATTGACAGACTAGATCGTCTGCTGCAGCAAATTCCGTTCTGTAGGAGTGCATTTGTTTGGTCTTTTAAATAATGTTTGTCTTCAACCGCACAAAATAGGACGAAAACTTATGAAGACCGGCTTAAAGCGGTGAGTGTTATTTCGAACCCTTTGGCGGGCAAAAAATTGACCAAAAAGCTCTACAAGCTGGTAAAAAAAGCCTCAGCCTCCAAGAGCGTGAAACGTGGCGTGAAGGAAGTGGTGAAAGGTTTGAAAAAGGGAGAGAAAGGGATATGTCTGATTGCAGGAGACATATACCCTATCGACGTCATCAGCCACTTGGCGGTACTATGCGAGGAGAAGGACACCCCCTACATATACGTGCCCTCGAAGCATGATCTAGGCAGTGCCGCGGCGGTAAAGCGGCCCACCAGTTGTGTGCTCGTCAGTGTCAAGGGAAGCGAAAAGGATCAAAAGGAGCTTTACGCGAAAATGGCGCTCGAAATTAAGGAAGCGTCGAAAGAATAAACACTGAAATTAAAATTTATGAACACAAGTTACAGCACATACATTCTCCGATAGCATGATAAAAGTCTTCAATACTGGCTCAGACATGTATGTGTAAGCTTGGTACTGACTGGAGCGCCTCTACTAGCCGCCCAAAACCTCTTACCCCAGAGTTTCTAACACAAAATGGGCACTACAAGGACAAGTTCCACCCATGCGTACTTCTTTGAGCTTTTTGGACGAGATAATCACATTTTTTCTTGGTAATAAAACAGTACGTCAAGGTGTACGAGCTTCTCCGATTTGTGATCGTTCTCCTCTTTCCTCTCCTCGCTCGCCCTCCGAGGCGGAGACGCCCGACAAATTAGTACGCGCCCCTAACAGTCGTCATGAAACTGTTCCGTCGCTGAGTTTTTTACATCATCTCCGTCTCTTATCAGATACAACCACCCTCAACATTCTTGATCGTCCCATATTCGTTGACGAGGTCCGAAGAAACTTTTTTTTTTCCCAGTTGCTCGGTTGCCCCTACCTCACCAACGCTGGATCAGCTTCCGAGAAATTCAAGAACATGATTAAAGCAGACGCCCCACGCCAAGCCCGGCTGCTGCGGGCGCTGTCTCTCTCAAGCCACCAGGAACAAGGCGGACATGGCCAAGAAGCCTACCGTTAGTGACATCAGCTTGGTCAGTTGCGTGGCGCTGGAGTCTCGGAAAGCCGAGGGTATAATTTCAATGGCGGCGACATGGATAAAGGTGCCCGCCGCAACCGCTCCCATGAGACCAACTGTCGCTGCTGTGTGGCAATAGGAGGATATCAGCACGCCGAGAGCCACACCTGCAGGCGTAGCCGCTGAGAAGAGGACGGCAGTGAGGAGGAACTCGGTCTGGCTCACCTCCGCTAGGAGCATCGTCGAGCCTAGCGTGAGCCCCGCCAAACCCTTATGGGCCAAAATGGCCAGGAAGACCCCGACTTGGGTCCCGCCCCCGTCCACTATGCTCTGCGAGGTGGCCGTGGCCAGCCCCAGCCCCTCCATGACGGAATGAAAGCCTAGCGCCGCCAGCAGGCACAGGGCGCCCGCCACGGTGTGAAGGTCCTCGTGACCGTGGGCCTCATCATGAATATGGCTGTGGCTAAGGCTGTGGCTGTGTTTGCGACTGTGACTATGACAGTGGCTGGGAGCGCTCATCCCGGGGTGCGAGCGCCGAGTGGAGGGCGACTTCGATCCAGGCGACACTCTTCCGTGGGTGCTTTCCAATGACTGTGCTTTGCCCTCGTCGTGCCCCTCAGAGCTTTGCGACGGGAGAATGGGGGCCTGTGTCTGCCTCAGATGCGCCAGAAGCCCCGTCCGCATCCCGTCGTTTTCTTGGTGGGCGGCCTTGCCGGCCTGGCTGCATGAATCCTTCTTCCCGGGCAGTTGCCGCCCAGCGTCTTCTGTTGCGTTTTTGCTTTCGTTCTCATTCATGTGATTCTCCACAATCACGCCAGCGGTATCTTTCTCACAGGCCGGCTCCGTCTCGGAGCTTGAGGGCGCTAGGCGCGGCATGACGGCGCCGTATTGATGAAGCGGAGGCAACAGATCTTGGCGCTCAGACTTCCTGATCTTGGTTTGACTGATGGAGCGAAAAAGTCCGCTGGGAGAATCTCCGGCCTGCCATTCCCACTGGGACGGGAAGCACTCGGTTCCTTTGTCCACCTGGATGTGGTCGAGGTGGTGGTGCTCCCCGGACTTGACAGGCGGTGCGAAGAGTGTTTCAATGTAAAACACCATGATAAAGGAAAGGGCACAGACAAACTCGCTGATGGGGAACCCATACAATTTCTCCTGGAGCCCGGACAGGGAGGAGACGGCGTCGTGGAGGAGGTGGACGAAGCCCGCCGAGAGCATGACTCCTGCCGCAAAGCTGTTGCACACTGCCAACACCATCTTGTTGTACGAAGCCATGACGATCGGCGCCAGAACTCCCCCCAGTCCCACCAACCATATGGCCAAAGTGTATATCAAAAGCACCCACGACATTGTGATAAGTGGGCTGAGACTTGAAAGCCGAGGCGTAGATTTCAATAGAACTTCACCAGCAGCCGCGGAGACGCGCGAGGAGGTTGTTCCGGGCCAAAGAGACTTTAATTCCTTTTCAGTACGGTCTTGAGCAATAAAACAAAGCCTAATAAATGTGGTGGAGGTTGTTTTGAGTATTTGACACACGTAGAAGGCCCGGGCAACGGGCGACCCCCGATCTTCACATGGCCCAACAATGCTCTGTGTTGTTTAAAACCTACGATGAGCGACGTGGAAAATTATTCCACCACCCACACTTATGCCATGTAGCTCATTAACACGAGTGTGCGTGCATGAAGCGAAGCGTGGAGGCTGGCCAAGGGTTACCTGATAGTATCAAGTCAAGCGTTGCGCGTCGCCGTCGGAGCGATTTTTGCATGCAGGCCCGCGGGGAGGGCAAGAACGAAGCTACGCAAATGTTGTCACAAGGTTTCGGCAAAATAAATACTTGGAGAAGATGGGCTACGCATAGTCCCGCAATAGAGATGGGGCGATAAATGGTTTTACAGTCTGCTATTCTTCACAAGGATATTTTTTGAGCGCATGCCGCCGGATTTCAGGCCGCGCGTGCGTCGTCTCGCTGCTTCTACACTTCCACCTCGCTAGCTGGAGGGACACAAAGTATTTTGAGTGAGACGCAACGACGGTGTGATGCCGGTCAACCTCGAACGACCTCTTTTCTGACGCCAACTTCTGCTTGAAGAGCTGCTTCTGGAGGTCATGGACTCACCCTTCATTCGGACATGCCCCGTGTACCCTCCCCGCCAGATGAGTCACGGAAAGAAGAAGGAAGCGTATTCAGACCGCGGGTTCGGAACAATAGCTATCCATGCCGGCCAAGAGCCAGACCCGGGGACAGGAGCTGTAGTACCTGCTATTTCGTTAGCCACGACATTTTCGCAAGTTAGCCCAGGCGTGAAGCACGGCACAGATTTGCCCAACAGCTTTGGAAAAGGCTTCGAGTATTCCCGCACAGGCAATCCAACAAGAGGCGCCTTCGAGCGGGCCATGGCTGCGGTGGAGCATGGCCAATTTGCCGTGTCATTTGCCTCGGGTTTGGCAGCAACTTCCGCCATTGTCCATTTGCTTGAGACGGGGCAGCATGTGGTCATCGTCGATGACGTGTACGGAGGCACCCAACGATACTTTCGTATGGTAGTCAAGCCCACGTACGACATCGATTTCACTTTCGTGGACTTCAACGACCCCTCAGCGCTTGACGCAGCCTTTCAGCCGGGCAGGACGAGGCTGGTATGGCTGGAGACTCCGACGAACCCTACCCTGAAGGTGTCCGATGTGGCGGCCACGGCGGCCCTGGCCAAGAAGCACGGGGCCCTTTTCGTCGCAGACAACACCTTTCTGTCCCCGTATTTCCAAAACCCCCTCGATCTGGGGGCCGACATGGTCGTGCACAGCGTCACCAAATATATCGGCGGGCATTCGGACGTGGTGGGCGGGGTCGTGGTCACCAACCTCCCGGAGGTGCACGAGAAGCTCCGATTCATCCAGAATTCTGTCGGGGCGGTCCCTTCCCCCTTCGATGCGTACATGGCCCTCCGAGGGCTCAAAACCTTGCACGTTCGCATGGAGGCCGCCGCCCGTAACGCGCTGGCCATCGCCCGGCACTTGGAGCAGCACGCGGGCGTGGCCAGGGTCCTGTACCCCGGCCTGCCCTCCCATCCCCAGTACGCGCTCGCCCAGAAGCAGCAGCACGGATCAGGGGCAATGATCACTTTCTATGTGCGGGGAGCATTACACAACGCGCGCCGTTTTTTGGAGACGCTGCAGGTGTTCATCCTGGCCGAGAGCCTGGGGGCCGTCGAGTCGCTGGCCGAGTCCCCGGCCATCATGACCCACGCTTCCGTGCCCGCCGAGGTCAGGCGCACGCTGGGAATCGACGACACGCTTGTCCGCCTGTCTGTGGGCATCGAGTCCTTGCCGGATTTGATCGAGGACTTGGACAGGGCCTTGGAGGCTGCGGGGGCGGCGACCGCCTAGGGGGGTCGGATGGGACAGAGGCAGTGCCGGGACACAGGAGAGGGAGGGGTGTTTGTGCGGCTTGTGAATGTCATCTTGCATGGAATCAAATAAAACGTTGCATGACGTGCTGTGCTTTACAGGGCTTATGCGTACTTTGCAATGTTACACGCTGAAATCACTATCGTCGTCATCGTCTGAAAAGCTCTCCTCTTCCTCCTCCTCGTCTACATCTGAGCCCTTCCTTGGCTTTGGCCGCTTAAGCGCGCGCAAGGATACCCTTTTCGGGCCCTGTTTCTTCGCATGCATCCCCGTCCTCTTGGGGGCTCCTGCTGAGGACGCACCGCCCTTTCGAGCGGCCCCCTGGCTCTTTCTCTTTGCCTGCCTTACTCCGACTCCGGTGCTACCGCGTTTGCTCACGGTCCTTTTCATCGCCTTCATGCGTTTACCGGCTCTGGCTCCCTCGCCCTCACTCCCCATGAGGCCGTAGTCCGATTCCTCCCCCCCAACAGACTCCTCCTCCTCCTCTCCCCGCCGCAGCACCTTCCCCCCCATCGCCTCGAGCTCGTCGTGATGATGCGTGAGGACGCACAAGGTATCCACCACGTCCTCTACCTTGGCCTCCTCCTCCCCCAAGCTCACGAGGAGCATGGTCGGGCACCGGCAGAGCTCCGCCAGGTACTGATGCCCCTTCAGATCGAGCACCACCCCCCTGTCCTTCTTCACGTGCACCCGTCCTACCGCCCCGCTGTCCCCGGTCAGATCTTGGGCTTTATCGCGCTCGTCCAGCTCTATTAATAGGGAACGGGATCGCACCCCCCCCGCCCCGTGCCGACTTGAGCACCATCAAGGGCAAGGTCGCGCGACCGCCCCCTGCCAGGGAGCCGCGCTTTCGTTTTTTCAAGACGTCACCGCTTTTGAGCTCGCCGTTCGCCGTATCTTGAGACGCCTGCGAAGCTTGAGCCCCCCCGTCGAGGAGGGACGCTTGGGACACGGGCCCCTCGGGCTCTTCTACGTCCTCTCCCACGTGCTTCTCTGACCCCTTCGACGTACCTCCCTTCCTGTCCAGGTCGCCAGTGAATTGTTCGGCTTCTTCACACGTTGCCTTCTCAGATTTTCCATATCCTGCCATCTCCGCCAGGGCCTTCCGTTTTCCCGCCTGCCAGGCATCTATCTCCTCCTTAATGACGTCTCTGAGGTCGAACAAATCCACCGCATCCAAATGCACCTCCAACTCTTCCTGTATCACATCGAGCTGTGCGACGCACGGGCATTCACGTTTTTCGATCGTCGCTACCATGGATGTGCTAGACTTGGCGTTGCTCTTGACACCCTCATTGGCTCCGTTTGTCTGGAAAGGGGGATACAGGGCACGAAATGCTTTCCGCACGTCCACAGCACTTGGAGCTTTAGCACCCGCAGGACTGAGCTGCGACAAAAGTTTAAGTGTTTCCCGGTGTGTGTCAGAAGCTTGATATGTCACATTTGATTTTCCTGTCGACGGGGAGGGGGAATTTGATGCATTTCTGGTGGTATTCGCCGCGAGGAGAGCGGCAGTACTCGTGCCTGCGGCAGTCGCAATTGAGCCCCTTTGCGCAAAGGCTTTTCCTTCTTCTGCATCAGATATATCTAGTAGCTCAGCTAAATAAGGATCATCATCATCTTCGGCCATGGGAATATTCTGGGAAAATTGACAAGGGAAGAGATGTCCAAAAGCCCAAGGCAGAGCAACCTAATTTACATGGTCAGGAGGCAAGTGTGTTCAGTAAGAAATCCAGAGATTCATTCTCATACCGACGGATCAGCACTAGGATCTTATTTTGACGCCTAAGATGCGACTGAGACCCTGCGGCAGCCCAAAGAGGCGTGTAAGCTGGCTCCCTGGGGGTCGCCTCAGTTGAGTAGAGTCTGTTCCCCCCGCCACAGCGCTCAAAGCCTCATCCCTCGCACGCGAGACGCGCCGATGCACCCGAACCTGAGACCCGAAGAAGTGCACGCACGGCCACGCAGGATGGACGGTGGAGGAGCGTCATGACCTGTTATGATAGACTGAAGTCGTCTCATCTCGGGACAATCGAGACCTGAGTCAGCGTTTGCCAGGTCCAACAATCGTCCCCTCCCTCCTTTCCACCTGATTTCATGCGTCCTGCGTCGTATCGCGATTTCGCGCTGTCGAGCATGAGTAGTGGGCGACATCTACGCATAATGTTCTCGTCGACGCTTGTGTAGTATTAGTCAGAGAAAGCGGCGTGGATTTGGCCAGACTTATTGCAATCAAGGGCAGGCATTGATGGAAGCGCTAGCGTTTACGCCAGAGCTTCGGGCTCCAGCTCCAGACTGCTCCGACATATGACTCACCTCCATCTCCTGCACTGCTTTTCTACATAAGTACAGGATGGCGACTCCAATTGGTGGGCCACCTGTGCAAGATATCCCTCCGCCCGGCGGATATCCCAAGGTAAGTGCGAACACACGCAGAGTACCTCCGATGAAGTTACGGTGCTTGAAATATTGCATAACTTACTTCCGTCGGTACTAGGCCTCGGTGCTCCTACGAAGAGCTCTTGAATGTTTTCAGAATCGTGTAATGACTCTTCTTCCCCTCCATCGCTCCCTCCCACACCCCTTATCATTTGCTGCTGCCGGCAATAGATCTTTTACAAGACCCGGCTCGGGAATAGGGGCCCGCCGAGCTGGGCAATATGGACTGGCGCCATCTTGGTGGTGTCCTATGGTTTTGTTCAAGTAGGGCGCACGAACACGGAACGCCGCTTTTGGTCGGACCAAAAGCGGGAGCAGAAACTGGCTCTGGCCCCTTTGCTCCAAGCGGACGAGGACATGATTTGGATTGAGCGGCAAAAGAAAGCCCTGGCCGAGGAGGCGGAGATTATGAAGCACGTCCCGGGGTGGAAGGTGGGCGAAAGTGTATATAAGACGAACGTGACGTGGATCCCCCCATCGGTATCGGCGTACAAGGGGGAGTGAGCGGGCAAGGGGACAGCCTGTTTCGACGGGCTCGGTGGAGGTTCGTGGGGGCGCGCGTCGATGTCCGTGGGGACTGTGGGCCCTGTGTTGCAAGGGTGAATTAGAGAGAGTCCAGGGGGAGGAAATAGTGAAGGAGGCAAGGAGCGTGCGCACGTGGAGGTTGTGCGCCTGCTCGTGCGCGTGCTTCAGGCGGAAAGGAATGAGTAAACTGAAGCGAATTTGGCCACCTTGGGTATCCGTTCTATACAATGCTTTATCTGTTAGTATGGACAGTTCTGTTCTCTTTACACTTCCGGGGCGGATGAATGCCCGATCAGGTCGGTCGTCTTGTTCGGGCTCCCTTGATAGACGTGCACGGGCCCTCCAGCCCTGTTGTCCCCCCCGCGTCCTCCCAACCCCCCGTCTCCCCCTCCCGCCCCCGCCGGCAGTCCCTTTTCAAACATGGCTAGTTCAAGGAGGGCATAGCGCTTGAGCCACAGGGGGAGGGGGCGGTAGATGAGAGGAGGGAGGGGAAGAAGCGGAGAGGTCTGGGTCCGATAGGCCAGGTACCACGGCTCCGATCCGTGCCGCTCGTTGTATCGCTCTTCAGCCAGTGGGCAGCCCGAGAGGAATACGAGAATGAGAAAGGTGAAGATGGGACTGATCACCGCTGCGGCATAGGCGCCCGGCAGGTTGTTAGGGGCGTCGAAGGCACGGGAGGAGGTAAGGAAGAGGCCGAGCCAGAGGGTGATCTCGCCCCAGTAGTTCGGGTGCCGGGACCAGGCCCAGGGCCCCGTGGTGATGATGCCGCGCGCGGAGGCGAGAGGAGCGGTCCGCCTCTGTTCGTGAAAGGCGTCCTTGCTCTGGTCGGCCCAAACTTCAACCAGAAACCCCAGGGTAAAGAGGGTCCATCCGGCGTAATCACGACCACCCAAGTCCACGTCCTGAGGCGCAGAATTGCTCAAAAGGATGGGCATCGTGACTAGAAACACCCAAAAGGCTTGGAATACGAAGAATGAGCCAAAGCGGACAAAGCTTGCTCGCATCTCGTCGAAGCGGGCGTCGTGCCCGCGTCGCACGACTCGAAGCAATAGGTACGAGCCCAATCTCGCACCCCATACTGTTAATAGGACCGTGTTTGTGGTTTGACGGGAATAACTATGTCCTCCCAGACCGTACGATAGCCACCCCAACAACACGAAATTCGAAGCCCCTGATATGTCGGTCAGCTTGTCGAACTGAAAAAGGTAAGCAACTAGAAACGTGAGGAGCTGCAAGGCCGCCGTCACCAGCGCCGAGAGCCACAGGACATCAGGCCATGCCCAAACTGCCATTCCCTTTAAGAATAAAAATGTACAAATGAAAATGGTGAAACTTGCGCTCTTGTATGTTTATAGGAGAAACTTGGTGCCTGGTAGAAACGGGTCCAGTCTTCTGGACAAGCCTAATCGCGAGAGAAGTACTACGTGGTGCGGTGAAAATATTCCAACGCCAACATGCTGTACGCATGTCAAGGATGCAAACACAAAGCTCCTTTCAAGGTGGATTTCGGGACGACCGTGGCTGAAAATTGCCCCGACGGGGAAAAAAAGCGGCGTGGGCGTGACCGCGTATGCCCCAAAGCCTCCTTGAACCGGGGCCGTGGACTCCCTCTCGCTCCGCCCTTGTCGTCACCTGCACCCGGCATTCCCTCGCACCCCCCGCACGGCTTGCGCACGACGGGTCTTGGCGCGAGGATCCTGTGGATGCAACACTTGCCGCAACATGGGATGGCGATGGTGTCGCGTGGTGATGGTTTTGGGTGGTGGGATCTTCCCTCTAAGGAATTTCAAAGGGGAGAATCTGTCATTCCCCTTGCCTCGCTCGTCCGCTGCACGTGTAGAACATGCGCCCCAATGCACTTGTGTATCCATAAGATTCCCACAAACGTGACCACGGCTCCCCACCACAGTTTGCAAGTCGGACAGCATCCACACCCATGCTCATTTGAGTGGCCGGGTATTGTGAGGCACTGGCTTGTCGACTAGTTTTTGCCCCTTCAAGATCGAGCGTCGCTTTTTTGACATGCGTACATCCACATCTGCCGTGCGAAGCTCCGATGCTTCCGAGGAGACTCGCGTAGCACCGGCTGCCCTAAGAAGCCTACAAGCGCACGCACCAAATGAAGATTCATTGCCCGTATCTCCCTTGGGGAGCAGGGCCAATTCAACAATGCCCTCTTCGGCTGCGAATGATCATCATTCGTGCCCCCCCGCCCCGTCCGCCTCGGCACCCCTATCCACCGTCAACCACCTGGAAACGTTGCGCGGGCGAGGTAATTGCAGTACATGTACGACTTGTAGCGTCATGAGCAGCGATCTGAGCATCAACAGCATGGCGAGTGATGACGATGGGGCTCAAGACGAGGAGGACGACGAGGAATTGGCAGGCGGGAATGGTGGTACAGAGGAAGATGCCAAACATAAGTTCCGTTTGAAGGTCCTAAATTTCAATGTGTTTGCAGGCAGCCCTATCCCAATGTGTTTCCAAAGCGTGACTCCCAAGACTGCATCCCTGGAGGGCTCCGAGCGCCTCAAGCTCCAGGTGGAGCGCATCCGGGCCCTGGGGCCGGACATTATCTGCTTGCAGGAGGCCTGCTCGGACGGCGTGGAGAGGTGCGTGGGGACGTGCCAGGGGGTGGCTATGCTCCCGTGATGTGTGTGTGCCATTCGTTGAACCCGGAAGTGATGTTTCTGACCTCGCGTACCCCACCCTGCCACGTGCTTCCCATCCCCAGATACTACCGCGAGGCGTTTGCCGACTTGTACGACAGCTTCTTCGAGGAGCACCCCCCCGAAACGCTCGGCAAGCTGACCCTGGGTTTTGTCTACCTGGTGATGGCCACGGTCCTGGCCTTTTGTTTCCATTGCGTGCTAGATTTATGGGCCTCGTCTCTGACGCTAATCATCCCCTTCGGTCCATCTGTCTCTTCTACCTTTGCGCTCCCCTCCCTTTTCTCCTCGTTCAAGCCTCACCACTGGTCGCGAGATGATCCCTACGACTCAACACGGCTTTTGCTGGTACTCGCGCTCGTGGGGAAGGGTTTGGGAGTGGCGGTCTGGTCCATGCGTAAGACCTGCCTGGTGGGGTTTCTCCAGGGCCAGGTGAAGGCGTCCACCGTCATTCTCTGGCGGCGAGATCGCTTCTCGGTGGTGTACAACAAGGACCCCGTCACTCAAGCCTTGGTCCCCGCCGAGATGCGGACCACATTCTTCCAGGAGCAACGCGGGGACTGGTTGAACCTTGTCCGGCCCCGGGGGTATCTCACTGCCCAGCTCTTGTTTCACGGGATGCCCTTGTACATCGTGAACACACACCTGAACCTCGGACAGCAAGTCTTCCGACGGCGACAGGTGGAAGAGCTGACGCAGCATTGCAAGAGCCTCTCCCAGGTGGGCTCTGTCGTGCTGTGCGGAGACTTCAACGTGACCCCGGAGAGCGAAGAAATCCAGCTCTTGTCCAAACAGGCAGGCGTCAAAGATGCGCTGCTGGAGAAGGGATGTTCTGAGCCAACTTGGTCGAGCAGGAATCCGCTAACGCACGGTGTACTGCTTGAAGAGGACCATCGTTGCGATTTTATTTTTTACAAGGGCTTGGCGCGGCAGCACCGCATGGTGAATCGGCGCTGTCGACTCGACGTCCCGTTCTGGGGAAATACCTGGCTAAGTGACCATTTTGGGATCGTGCTTGATATGATTTTGGAGCCTGTACTGGCTTAACTTTATGTTGGGTCGCAACGCGTGCATCGGGGACGCGATGAAGGGCTACTCGAGAGATTCAACTGTTCTCTGTTCCCCTGCACCTGTCTTTTTTTCTTAATAAATTGTGGATCGGAATGGTAGGCAAGCACTAGGCATCGGCCGTGGGAACGTGTCCTTTGTTGGACTATAGTATCAGAAATAGAAATCACAGAAGAGAATAGCAAAAATGAGTAAAATGTACGTGTACCCGAATGGGAACATGACTAGTGGTGTGGAAAGTTTGGGCGCCTTTCGAAACTTAAAAAATAAATCAAATGCAGATGACAATCTCTGTACGTGCTTTTTTTGAGGGATATTTTTGTGACGTGCCACTGTTATTCTGCGTTCTTTTCATATTCTGGGGGTATCCCCCTGGCTGCGGTGACTGTTGCAGGCGAGTCGTCGTGCCCTGGGCGACCAGGAGGTTTGAGGGGGGGGGGAGGTGGACAAAGTACGGTGTTGAACAATAAGCTGAGCGACTCATTTCACCTTCACGTACTCTGTATATGGTGTTAAGCTTCACTCGTGAGGCATAGACTGGAGGATGTGGAGGCCCGGGGCTCGCAAGCCGGGACGGCCCTCTGCAGGCGGGAAGGCGGCTGGGAGCGCTCCGGCGGCAGAAGTATCTCCCACACCCACCAATTCCGCTCCCAAGGGAAGAATATTGAGCGCTTCGACCTTGGGTATGAAATTCATGCAAAAGCGTATGCAAAAGGATGCCGAAATGAAGCAGCAGGCAGAGCAGGCCATGGCAGCCAAAGCTGCGAAATGGACACTGGAGCATGAAACACGGCAAGCGGAGAAAGGCGCGTCTACAAAGGCACAGGACAAAAACACCATTTCGCAAACATTGCAACCAGAGCAGAAGCAGAGCAGTGATTCGTTACAGTTAAAAAGGTCACGTACGATGGTTTTTGAAAACGAGGAAACGGATCCGAGAACTCAAGTCCTGGGGCGACGGGCATTCGGGGGGTTCAATGAAGTGGTGGCCAGAATGTTTGAGCAGAACCTTCAATTACTGGGGTTGCGCAAAGGAAAGCGGAGACGTGGAGATGACGACGCAGACGAGAAAGAGGTGAATGAACACGAGATGGTGGAGCGCTACCGGCGGCACGGCAATCTACCTGTCAAGCGAGACAGTAACAAAGGCTCTGAGGCATCCAGGGGCGGCGGGGGGAAGAGGGGGCGATACGCTTACCAGCAGCCGAAACAGAAAATGCGGGGTAGCTAAAGATGTATGGATTCGCATTGTAGCGTGTTGAATACAAGGTGGCAAGCGGAGTGTAAATGACTTTGAGTAAATAGCGAAGAGAAAAGCAATCAATTATGTTCACATGTACCGACACTCTTTTACAGCTTATCATTGGATTTCTTTTTATTTTAAGGCGTATTCTTCAATGCCATACAACAGCAAGTTACTCTGATCCTCAAACACGAGTCTTCCGAAGGCCAGCCGCCTATCCAGTCCTCGCCCCTCCTTCTCAGCTCACAACATGCTCGCCGCAGCACCTCCGCTGAGGTGCGAACGTAAATAAATCTGACCCAGAGCTTCATTGCAGTCGCGTCCGTACACCATTTCCAACGAAAGAGCGTTTCGCGAGCATTTTAGACAACGTTGTCGGCATCCCCGTCTGCTATGACGCCTTTCCCGTTACCCACTATGAAACAGCGTGCGCACATGCCTCGAAAGCGGCCTTACTAAACATTCCGGCGACATCAGAAATCATGCTCTCGCCACCATCTATTTCTCCCTCGACTGTACATGGATTGATACTCCTCCCGCCCACCCTGGCCTGTGAGCTTCCCCACATTCACGTAGCCCGCCTGGCTCTCGGCCCTCGCTTTCGCACCATCACTCGCTCCCGCTAGGACAGGGTCTAGCCATCTTGCCCGGCACCAGACGCAGGAGCGTGGCAGCCCCTCGGAGATCTTCACTCCATTCCAGGTCCGGAAGCAGAGCGCGTGTGTGGGCTTGTGGCAGGCATAGCAGATCACCACCTCCTCCGGCTTCTGTGTGTCGAACTGTTCTAAACAGACGGGACATTCGTCTTCCCGGGCCAAATCCAGACATAGATTCCCCGTTTGCTGTCCTTTGTCCTTCTTCGCCCCCGCGTCTCCGGCCGCAGCCTCATCCACCAAGGCCGTGTAAGCCGCGCGAGCTTTCGCGTCGACCAAGACATCGCCCCACGACTTCTCATCCTCCTCGCCTCCTTTGCCGGGTAAGCGAGCAAACATGCGAGTCAGCTCGTCTTGCAGCAGGCCTTTTTGCGGGAGCAGCGTGTCGTTTAAGGCGAGCCGGAGGACCTTAAGATAGACGAGGAGGATGTGCTTGCAAACGACCCCGGCTTGACCGGGGATGGTGTGGCGCACAAAATCGGGGCAATCGCATGTAGGGATGCGACAAATATCTACATGATAGACGTTACCTGTATTGTGAATGACTTATTTTGGTCACAACTAGCTGAATAAAATTCACCCTCGCTCCTGCATATGCTCGTATTCTCAACTTTCAAGATCTCACCTGTAGTCCCTGACACATGAAACCGACGGTGTAGGTTCCCCTCTGTACTCAAATTTTCGTTGTGAATCAAATACATGCGCTGATTGGTTGCACGGAACAAGCGATCGCGGAATGTACCAGCTCCCCTTCGGAAAGGGAAAGGGCGTCTTTCGATTTCGGCTGTCGTTTCATTTTTCTGTGATTTCGCTGACGGCTTCTTGTCATTGCATGTAACCCCTTCAAATCCCTGGCGCTTGATTGTACCCGCCTTGTTAGAGCTAAAAGAGTCGCTGTGCCCGCGTTTGCATCCGCCACTTTGAGCGCCTCCTTTGGCTGATGATGCATGGCGCCCGCGGGTAGCGGGTCCAGCTGCGCCGTTTTTACCGCCACCGCTACCATTTATATCAGGCTCATGACTAGTGGTGTGATGGGGAGGTTTCACTTCAGAATGTGACCTTGCCTTTGGTTTCTGGAAAGAGTTCATAATTCCGAAACTGGTATGCCCTGGGGATGGAGGAGGTTCAATCATGAGACTTGGCCCCTGGCCACATCCACGCGTTATATTTACACTCAACAGTCGCACCCTGACGTTGGAAAAGCCTGAATTCTTCTCGTGTATCATGTAAACCACTGTACACCGCTGCAAGCCACGACTAGCATGGACAGAGACCACGGCGTCGCTCCCAGGCCGCTCACTCGCTCTCGCGGAGGCTTGCTCTGAGCGACCGCTCCCTTCGATAAAGAGTCCGCAAAATAATCACACGCGTTGCCATGGTCGCGTCCCTCGTCTCACTCACAGGTAGCAATGGGATTGAACGGGCGGCCGGCGTCGTTTTGGAGACACATACATGACCGTGCACTTCATTTGAAAAGTGAGGCAGGTGAGTCGTCGATCTTTTCTAGCACGGTACTCAAAGTGTTGGCTCAAATGGACGATTGTCTCGACCATCTCGATCATAAATGGGCTTTAACTCATACGATCAAGGCATACGACTGCCGTTAATTGCAGGAGCGGATCCTGACACCGAGGGGGACGATGGCCATGTCCATTTTCAGCATCTGAAGCGGCAGCTGGGCTTCTGGCAACTGACCATGTTGGGCGTAGGCGGGAGTATTGGAGCGGGCGTCTTCTCTCTAACCGGAGTAGCTGCTGCAGGTGCTGGTCCTGCTGTCGTATTTAGTTACATATTCAGTGGTATTATCGCGGCAATAGACGCTTTGTGTTATTCGGAAATGGCGTCGCGGTACCCCCAGGCGGGCACCGTCTTCCTCTATACCCACGTCACCTTCGGGGAGCTGCCTGCGCTGCTTGTCAGCATCAACCTGCTCGTCGACTATACTGTAGCTGCTGCTTTGATATCGCGCTCCTTCGCCCTGTACCTGGTGGACTTCCTGAAGCACGCCGGGCTCGGTCCCGTCCCCGCCTGGCTCGCCCCAGTGCCTGTCACTGAGCTCTTCAGTCTCAGCCTGGTCGCACCCCTCCTCCTCCTCCTCCACACCCTCGTGCTCTGCAGGGGGACAGAGACGGGTGCCGTCCTGAACGCGATTCTTACCAGCGCCAAGGTGGCAGTGATCCTGCTCGTCTGCGCCCTCGGCCTCTTCCATGTCCAGCCCCGGCACTGGCTCCCCTTCTTCCCCCGGGGCCTTGAGGCCGTCTTCCGCACGTCCTCCACCGTCTTCTTCTCCTACGTGGGCTTTGACACGATCGCCTCCTCCTCGGAGGAATGTCAGGACCCCCTGCGTGACATGCCTCGAGCCATCCTGGTCTCCCTAGCCACCTGCGTCGGCATCTACTGCGCCGTCTGTCTGGTCCTCACGGGCATGGTGCCCTTCGACGCCATCGACCTGGCCGCCCCCCTGTCCTCGGCCTTCGCGGGTCTGGGCCTCGCGTGGGTGCAGGCCGTCATCTCCCTCGGGGGGGTGGTGGGGCTCGCCACCACCCTCCTCATAGGCCTCTTTGCCCAGGCCCGCATCTGGCTAGGCATCGCCCGAGACGGTCTTCTCCCCGCGGCGCTCGCTCGCATCCACCCACGCTTTAAGACGCCGGTGAACGCACAGGCGTTGTGCGGGTTCCTACCCATGGCCCTGGCCGCGTTTTTCAACGTCAGGCTTCTCTCGGAGCTCCTGGACATCGGTGTGATTCTGGCATACGGAACCGTCTGCGCCGCCCTGCTCCTGCAGCGGTCCACAAGACGCGTTTACACCACCCGCTGTCTCGTCGCCCTGCTTCCGGCCTGTGCTCTGCCTCTTTCCCTGCACAAATACAAGGCCAGCACTGGAATCCTTGCTTTAGACACGGCAATCTGGCTCTCGCCCCTCTTCGTGCTTGTGCCCCTGCTCCGGCCTGGGGACTACCTAGCCCCACCGCCGGGGGTCTGTTTCGCCTGCCCCGCGGTACCCTACGTGCCTGTGGCGGGTGTTGTCTTGAATGTGTACTTAGCGGTTAACCTTCCAGCTGTCGCTTGGGCCCGCCTCTTCATACTCTGGACTGGCATCCTTCTTTACTACGTATGGACAGAGTATGGGTATTTCCTGAGGGGCGACGACAGAAGGGATGTGGGAGCAAGACGCACACGAAAGGAGCGCCCAAAAGATGTCACCGAAAATGGCAAGGGGCCGCTCTCACCGACAGACTCCCTTCGCCGTCGCCACGGTGGAGTGGGGGAATTCGGAAAGGGACAGCAATTGGGCAGGTGGGGGGAAGGATTGGATGGGAAAAAAGGAGAAAATTTGTTGCGGAAGCCATTGCTGGATGGCGAAGACATTGTATGATTGTACATGAAAAAATCTGTGCATAAAAATACGAGCAAGCATCTGATCCGCCAAGCCACATAAAGAAAGAAGTGGCTAAAAAAATACAGACGATTGCGTAAATAAACATCATATGTGTTTCAACTAGCCACTCAAACTTCTCCCTTCCTTCTGATGGGTGCGACTGTCGTTCAAGATTGCTCTCCATTGCGGCACGAGTGGCATGTCTTCCGAGACCCTCGCAGTATCACCAGGAAACGATACCCGGAGGACGCCCCCGGCCGACCCGTGTGGACCGGGAGGCCCCGACAGACAAGGTCAATGATCCAGTCGCGCCCAAGGTGCCTTGGCGGGCATCTGACTTCTTGCCCACGCTCATCGGTCCGCCGTTGTCGAGTCCATCCAAAGGCTTAGTAACGGGGCCGTTCGTGTCTCTGAGGGTCGGCCATGGTGTGCATGTTGCTATCCGGCTGTGCTCACCACCTTTGCCTTTCCTCTGCTTCCTTCACTGCCCCTTTCAGACGCTCTATAACACGAGTGAGACCAAGCTTATTCCCAATGTCTGTAATAACTAAGTTCTGGGATGGCTTGCGCTCATCTTACACGAAACTGGTCGTCGGAGAACTCAACAACTATGGTACGTGAGGCTGTTAATTTTCGGAAGCTCGTATAGAGTCCTGTTTCACAGCCTTCATGGAGGCTCTTTCCATGTTTGTTGCATGAATCACGAGCCATTCGACAACAAATCATAGTGATGAGGTAGCAAATGGCGATGCGTTGGCGCCAGGGCTGCTGATTTTTACATGAGTGGGGAGCGGACTGCTCTGTGCACCTTATTGATGCGTCAGTCCGTTGCATGCCCTTCTACCGCATCTCTTGAGAATATCGATCCGCGCTACGTATGTTTTCATATCTACCTTTTACTTCCCGAATGAAGTTTACTGGTTTATTCGAAGATACTTTTTACATGGGTCTTTCTTCTTTCGCGGCGAAACTGAGACATCAGATAACACCGCCCTACATTCCACGGGGCGCGCTCTAGCCTGACAACGGCGTGTCTCATCTAGCACTGTCAATTTCCTTCCCTGTTACCGTCACACAGGATTACGCTATCAAGATCTGTTCCTAGAGGATCAGGCAGTGACGAAAGCCATCCACCATTTGTCTCCGGAAGAGCAAGTGGCCCGGGAGCGACGCATCAAACGAGCGATCGAGATCTCTCTGAAGAAGAAGTACCTCCCTGCGGATCTGCAAAAAATGCAAACCCCTTTGAAACCGTACTTGAGTCACGCACTGGACGAGGTAGAGGCGGAGGAAACGGAGCGAAAGCTCCTGAACCCGTAGGCACAGGAGGGATGGTGGGAGTAGGAGCGCGAGTGAGGAGGGCAGGCCAGGCAGGGTGTGATTGTACGTAATAAGTTGGCATGGGGTGCGTTGTTATCGCCTTTCGCACTTGCTGCTTTGGGTAATCGAGAGAGGCTGTGAGGAGAAGGCGACCCAGCGGCCTTGCGGCAGCCTCAGGAGGGAATGGGAGCAAGCAGGGAAAAGCAGGAATACACGCACGACGCGCCATCGGGGTTACCCGGACCACTTCTGTGGCCCCACCTCCGTCCGTTTTCTTTCATGATTTCGAGCCCTCCATTTCCTCAATCTGACACGCCACCTGCATTTACCATCCCCCGCCGCCACGCAGTCATGTTCGAACCGCAAACAAGCACCCTTCTCCTTCTTTCTCATTGTTCGGGGGTCCTCTTTCTGGCATGAGAGCATGACATGCCCCCCGACGACACCCACTCGGCCAGTCCCCGCAGGCATCTCTTCCGTTCTTTTCCTCTTCCGTACGTATGTCCTCTTCGCCCCTCGCGTCTCAATAGGAGGTTTAGGACACTGGTCTGTACAAGCCCCCCGACGTCGCCCTCCCTCCATACCCTGCCTCCCGCTTCTTCCCTTCTCTTCGCAGGGCGCAACCCACGTGTCACCTTCTCACCAATATCCCGACGCCGGCCCCCTCCGTTCCCACCGCGCAGCCTCTCGCCTCCCATGCGTCGCCGCCACCCGGTCCTCGCTCCGCAAGCTTCTTCCGTCACTCCCAGTCGCCCACGGTCCCTCCTGCGGCCGCCCCGCCCCACGCGACACCCGTTCCCGCCCTCTCTTCCTAGTTCTTCCTCTCCACAATGTAGTCGGCGATCGCCAAAAGCGGCGCGGCCCGACCTCCGAACCGGCCCAGGGCCGCCTTGGCCTCTCCCACCAGCCGCCTCGCCTCCTCCCGGCTCCCCTCCAGCCCCAGGAGCTTCGGGTAGGTGGTCTTGTCCATGTTCAGATCCTTCCCCGCCGTCTTGCCCAGCGCCTCCGTGGACGCGGTCACGTCCAGGATGTCGTCCGCCACCTGGAAGGCCAGCCCGATGTCCAGGGCGTAGGTCTCGCACGCCTCCACCTCCTCCGCGCTTGCCCCTCCCAGAATCGCCCCCGCTGCCACGCTCACCTTCAGCAGGGCCGCCGTCTTGTGCGTGTGGATCCAGGTTAGCTCCTCTAGCCCCACGCCTTCCTTTCCCTCGCACTCCAAATCCATCACCTGCCCGCCCGCCAGCCCCGTCGCCCCCACCGAGGCGGCCAAGCGCGCGATCACACTCACGACGCGTTCCGCAGGCACGTGCGACGGGGTGTGCTTGGCCACGTGCTCGAAGGCGGTGGACAGCAGCGCATCTCCCGCCAGAATAGCCACGTCCTCGCCGTAGATGACATGGTTCGTGGGCTTGCCCCGACGCAGGGAGTCGTTGTCCATGGAGGGCAGGTCGTCGTGGATAAGGCTCATCGTGTGGATCATCTCCAGGGCGACAGCTGCTGCCATCGCGTCTTCGGCTGTCCCGCCAGCCATCTCACAGGCGGCGATGCACATGATCGGCCGTATCCGCTTGCCTCCCGCCAGAAGGGAGTAGCGCATGGACTCGGTGATCTTCGCAACTTGCGGCGAGGTCACTTGGAGCGAGGCATCCAACGCGCTTTCCACTGCGTCCTTCTTGTCGAGCAGGTACCTGGGGAGGGAGTTTTGTTGGAGTTCGATGATAAGCGTGTTGTAGTACAGGCAGCCAAGCCACCGCACAGGCCTCAAACCGGACCTCCCTCCTCGTCCCTGCCATGACTCCTCCTTACTTGTTCAAATCAAAGGCGGGCAGGCTGCTGGCGGAGGCGGCGGCAGAGGGAGAGGAGGTTCGGCTGGTGCTGTGGGCGTCTGCGGTGGTGGCTGCCGCCGCCATAACCCAGCCGCGGGGGTGGCGCCTGGTGTTGGTGCTGCATGGGCCGGAGACCGACGGGGTGCCAGAGTGACAAGAAGAGGCAGGTGGTCTTGCCGCCGGCTGGAAAGCTGTGGGTTGATGAACATTGAAACACACGGCTGAGCAAGACTGAAGAGCGACGAGAAGATTGTGAAAAAGCGGAGTTGCACCGCAAGTTTTGCCCGCACTTTCCCTGGATCAATTGCTTCGGAGCGCCTTGCATATCCAAATATGCCTCAACGAGAGAACAAAAAAAGATTGGGCCGTGCATGCAAGATGCAAAGGCACAGAGCATGAGGAGCAGGTCCCTCGAAGATCGAGTCGAGGTCCGCCTAGATGCCTAACATTTGAAGCAACAACCTACCCGTGGTACGCGTGCCGCTCAGAGCTGCTAAGGATAGCACCAAGCATGTTGATGTAGTGAATCCTACCATAATTACTGTCTATTTTCCTTTTCTTCGGTGTCTGGATAAGTTTTCACGATGGATCCCCTAACTCACTGCCGTACGTGTGAAGGAAAGAGGATGAGTGGTGGAGTAAGTCTTCAAAAAGTTGATATCTCCACCAATTATTATCCTACATCATACAAGAGCGTACATAAGCACTTTGAATACGGAAACGTGCGTGAAAATTGCCCAAAAGGGTGGAGGGCCCCCTCAGGCTGGCGCGGGACCGGGCTTCAAGCTGACTTGTCCGAGGATCTCCGCCACTCGAAGGGGGAAGGAGCACAGAAACGCGTAAAAGACGCAAGACTGTCCGGCGCCACCTGCCGCGACGAAGCGCAGCATGTCACGCTCTCTTCTCATCCATTCTGACGCAGCAAAGCCTTAAGGCACCCAAAGGAGGGCCAATATGACGGCAAAGACATGACCCCGGGGCAGCAAAAGGCGAGCCCTCCCCAGACCCCCCCGTCATGATGCTGCCGCGTTCTGCCTGCCTGTCACGGCGAACAAACTCGAGGCGCCATGGTGGCATTTCACCTTCCTGCCAACTCGTTCTATGTTATTGCTGGATTTGGGTGCGCCTCAACTGTTTCTGGCAAATTTACGTAGGCACTTTTTCCGTCTAGGTACAGGCTGTTCCACTGTGGCCTCTGGCTTCGCCTCTCTGCTCCATCCCGCCCGCTCTCAACAGACTTTGAAGTTCTTGCACCCATGTCATTTCAAGATGTAGCGAGCCACAGTCACTCTTACGAGAACGGGGCCATGAACGGTGGAGTCAGGTACGGCAACGGAGGAGCTTTGACATCTAAACCTGTGGTGACGTTTGGGGAGAGCAACGGGAGGAGCATCTATGCGAGCGGGAGCCGAAGCGCGACAAACGGCAGCACGGATCACACTCCTGGAAGCTCTGTCCCGCCATTGCGCCATGCTCTCCTCCAATACCAGCAGCAAGTGCAGCTGTTCGAAAAGCTTTCGCGCGTCCTGGGCGGGCCCCGTGACGACAGCGAGCTGAGAAGCCAGCTGCAGGCGCAGGGCTCCGTGGTGAAGGAGGTGGGAAGCCGCGTCGAGCAACTGGTACATGCACAGTTGCGGTCGGTGGAGGGCGTGCGGAACAAAGCAGAGAAGGACAAGGCTCGTTTGGAGGTGCAGAAAATGAGCAAGGACGCTCAGCGGTTGAAACTCCGGTTCGAGAACCTGGAGCGGGCCACGGCGGTAAGACTACGGGAGCTCAAGTTGGCTGGCCGGCGAGCCGAGGATTTGTTGAGAGGGTCGGGCATTGGAAATGGAGATGAGCCAGGCGCGGGAGGGGGGGGGCAGCTGATGGAGCGGCAGCACGGGCAGCAGGAAATGCAGCTCTTGCAGGCGGAAGACCTGGACGAGCGCCTGCTCCAAGAGCGCGAGGAGGAGATTGTGGCCATCAACCAGTCCGTCGTGAAAGTGAACGAGATTTTCCGCGACCTGGGCGAGCTGGTGTCGCGGCAGCAGGAGGACATCGACGCCATCGAGCAAAACGTGCAGCACTCCCACGCCGCCGCCAAGTCGGGCTTGGAGCAGGTGGCGAAAGCAGCCAAATACCAGGCCGGCTGCAGTCTCTCCTGAGAGGCGGAGCCGGCGGACATGTATATGCACTTTGTACATTGGTCCTTGAAGGAAGGAAAAGGCAGCCTGGCTGGCGGGATTCTCGGGCGTGGCTGGGGGACAAAAATCCGGGGCGAGCGTGCACCTCCCCTCTTGTACATAACGACCTCCTGGATACCCTTTTGATGTACACTCCTACTCACCCCCATCCTGCAGGGTAAGCGGGCTCCAGAAGGGAGCACAAAAAGAAGCAAACTACTTGCGGACCCCGCTTGTTCGTCTGTATTCGGTATTTTGTGCTTTCCAAGGCCAGCTTGATGACGCGCTCACCGTCGGACGTGTGTCCAGTAGGCCCATAGAAAGAAACAAATACGTGGGAGACTTCAATAGGTCTTCTTCTTCTACAGAACACTTACAATCAGCTTCCGCAAAAGACTTACTCTCAGCCCGGGTCTTCCTCAATTCACACTTTTTGTTGATACGTGAAGGGAAGCACAGCTGAGACGCCGGCGCACTCCGCCCATAGACATTCTCCAATTCGTATCAGAAACCCACAGGTGTCGGAATTCGCAACAATGAAAGGAGGTCAGCGTACAGGGGCTCCCCACAACGCCAGACGGGATACCTCGTTGGAAAGAGACTGCCTGCACGCGTCCCACGGCTCCTACTCCGCTCCACTCGCACGCTTGTCCTCCTTCTTCGCCGCTTTCATCTCGCCCCCTTTCGCTTTCTCTCCCCCCGTCTCCTCACGCCCCTCCTCGTCTCCCTCCACCCCGTCCTCAACCACCTCGTAAAAGCTGCCGTCTGCCTCCCAGGCGTGGATCTGCTCGTAGTCCCTCACCACCACCTCCCAGTCCGCGTGCACGAGCATCACGCTTCCCGGCGTCGACAGGAAGTCTACGGTCAGGGGAATGTCTTGCCCCGGCACCACCTTCATCTCCATGCTCTTGTAAGAGCGCAATGCCCGCACCTCGTCCAGCATGGGATAGGCGAGCAGGACCCCCGCCTGGCGCGATACCAGCGTCGCCTCTCGCGCGTGGGCCTTGAGCCGACCCGGGCGTCTGGGCAAGGCCTCGAACTTCCCGTTGTCCTCGATGGCGTCCAGGGTGACGGAGAGCTGGTTGTAGGAGACGCAGGGCGTGGAGAGCTCCGTGAAAGTCCCCTCCCCGCCGTGCGGCCGCGCGCCAACCTCAATCAGACAGGGCTGGTCCTCCCCTTCCAGCCATATCACCTCCGAGTGCGTGGGCCCCTCCCTGATCCCCAGAGCGTCCAGAACGCCGAATATGTAGTCGGTCATCCGCTCCTCCCGAGCCCCGTCTCCGGACTCGAAGAGGTTGACTCCGAAGTAGACGAACTTGCTGCCGTTACAGGGAGCCTGGGGGGGAGGGGGGAGAGAAAGCGAGGGGTTGAGAGAGAGCCTCTTAGCCCCCGGTCCGCCCTGGGTAACCCACCTTGTCATAGGCCCATATCGCCACGCATTTATGAATGCCGCCCTTGGAGACGCAGTCCACCACATACTCTTGTCCCTGCAAGAATTCCTGGGCCAAGACCTTGTCGTTTCTCTCTCCAAACAAGTTTGCCTCCCCCAGAATGGCCTTGAAGGCCCTCCGAGCCTCCGTCAAGGAGGACACGAAGAAAACGTTCTCGGTGCCGGCTGACCGGACCGGCTTCAACACCATTTGGAAATCTCCCTTGTCTCCTGGGCTCTCACCACGCTCCTTTCCACTCCCGCCCAGCTCATTTACGAACGCCTCAATCCCCTCCCACTCCGCCGTCTCCACCTGCCGCGCCGCCCGCAACCCTGCGCCTCTCACCCGCTCGCCCATCAAGAACTTGTCGCGGCGGTGGTGAGAGAGCGCTTCACCGTTGCTCTTCATCCCCTCCCCGTATCTGGCGGAAAGAGCATCGGCCAGCTCGACCCCGCTTTCGCACCCGCAGGTCAGCCCGACGATTTCGAAAATTCCGTTGTGCGGGCCTCCCCCCAGCGAACGGATGGAGGCCAGGGTTGCCTCGATGTCGCCCGCATGTTGGATGGATGCGGCGAACTGGAGGTCTTTGCAGGCGGCGGGTAGCAGCGCCAGTACATCTTCAGAGAAGGTGGTGGAGAGGACACGAATGACGGCGTAACCCCTGTCGCGCGCCATCTGGGGGAAAGCGGTAATATCCCACGTGACGATTAAGACTGCATACTGAGCATGACACCTGAGGATTTGGTAAATGCCTGCCAATTTTTAACCCTTGCCACTGTTACACTAGCAATTAAACTAACTATCGTTTTTAAAAAATGCGTGCAAACCCGGCCATCCTGACCATTCAGTCGGTGATTCGAAGGAAGTGTCTTCCCTAGCAAGAACGTCACATACCTGAGCCAACAGCGCACCACTAGACAGGGGATCGACCACGACTATGGCTCGTCGACCTGTGATACTGCTGCCACGACGCCGCCGGACGTAGGTTTCTGAAAGTGCCAATGGCTGGCTTTCATTCTCGCAGACCATGACTGGAAGGAGGGAGGAGAGGGGGGATCGATGTGGATCGGATACGTGCCGAGGCTGCCACAACTGTGATGATGATTGTCTGCATACAACTGAAATATAGATGCAAATGAAGTAAAGACCAGGACGAAAGACAGGATTTAAGCGCGACTGCGCGGACGTTTGCGTCAGGAAAATGAGTCGGATCAATGCGCAGGGAGGTCTTCAACCGCGGATCAGGGGGTTGAGCAGCTGTCACAGTGTGCACGGTTTTTCCGACATCAGACTTAAAATACGAATATGAAAAACTTTGCCCGGCCTCTTCCATCAACCACCTAATTATGACTTCCGTATGAAATGCTTTCATATTCTTTGGGCTTACATGGGTATATTGTGGCACAGAAAATCATCTTCCAAAACTCTTGGCTACACCAATCGGATATGGGCCACAATTGAGTTGCAAGTGGAATGGATGCATGGCACTTTCTACTTGTACTAGGTCGAGTCTTTGATGGACATATTTTAACTGCGATGCATGGGCTTGCCATTGACAAAGCTCTCCAATCTAGACGAAGTCCTATCCGGGAGCAGAGGAATCATGCATGATCGATGGCAATCATAAGAGACCGGCAGGTACGAGCGACAACGCGAAGCTGACCTTGAGAGAGGGCTCATCTTGTTCTCTCAAGTCATCTGCTCCGTCATTACTCCGTTCAATCTCAGGAGTGTGATCGATTGCCAGCTATTACAGCGTTGTATGTGCATTCAAACTGGTCGCATGGTCGTGGAGCAGAGGTTTGTCGATAGGCTAGTTTGCTTTTCTTTTCCTGATAATGCTTGGGTCTCCAGGGGAAGGACACTCACCCACGGCTCCAATATCTGTGTCCGCAGTTATACTATTTCGACAGGCTATACATGAATGGATGTACAACGCTGCACCGAATTGTGGGAGAGCCATACAGCAAAAGATTCAAGGTACGTTAGGTGAAGGGAACAATGGTTACGTGCCCCGGCGAGTGGCAAGGACGAATGCACCCCTGCCCCTGTGCTCGCAGTGTAGAGGGGGATCATGTCCGAGCCCATTTTTGAGGCTGAGCGACAGAGAGTTGTTCAATTTGCTTGCTTGTCAATGCGTGGAGGACGACATTATTCACCTCTGATCTCTTTCCGAACGACAGTATCTTCAACAATGGACATGTACAAGGTATGAGTCTGGACGCGGCCATGCTTGAAATCGAGGCTCGCTTCCTTCTCAATCTACCGGAGGAAGAGCTTGCCTCGGTGGACCGCTTGTTTTTCCAGCTTGAACAGGCGTATTGGTACTATGAAGACTTTCTGGCGGATGCGCACCCGGATGCTCTTCCTCACTTCAGCCTAGAAGCTTTCACCCGAGCCCTCTTCACGCGCTCAGAGTGTTTGCAGCACCTGAAAGAATCACACGCGGATCTCGTGAAGGCATTTAACAGCTATAAGTACTCTGTGCCAGTCTACGGATGTGTGTGCCTGAATCGGGCGCAGGACAAGGTTCTCCTCGTCTGCAATTGGGACGGGAAGGGCTGGACCCTCCCCAAGGGGAAAGTGAACGAGGGGGAGGCGCCGGCGGATTGCGCGGCCAGGGAAGTGGAAGAAGAGACGGGTTACGATGTCAGGGGGCGGCTGCGCGAAGAGGACGCATTTACCATGGTCCAGAATGCCAAGAGGATCCATCTCTACATTGTCCCCGAGGTCCCGGAGGACTTCCCTTTCTACCCGCAAGTGAGGAAAGAGATAAGCGAGGTTAAGTTTTGGCCGATAAATTCCCTACCTAAGGACGCGTACGGCTTGACACGACCTTTGGATCATGTGAGACACTGGCAGGAGAAGAAGCGGCAGGGCTCAGGGCGCGTGAGGGCGGGGTCGTCCAAGACGCCCAAGCGAGGGGGGCCATGGCAGCAGGGGCCAAGATCCTCGAGCGCAGGAAAGGGAGGACGTGCTAAATCGGCGCCAGGGGTCAGGAATGGCCGCGCGCAAGGAAGATGGGAGGCCGCGGCGGACGCGCACAACGCCACCACCTTCGGGGCGGGCGACGCGGGCGAGGATTGGGACGTGGAGGCCATGTTTGCGGCGAACGAGAAGCTTACGGGCAGAAAGTTCACGTACGACGGCAACCCACAAAGGTTCGGAGACTCTCCGCAATCGCAGGGGAAGCAAACAGAGCGGGGTCGGAAAGACCCGAGGCAGCCGACGCAGTCCGGGAAGGAGGAGGCGGCAGAGGGCGCGCGGGCGACGTCGGCGATGAGAGCACCTGGCGAGGGCGGTGGAGAGCCCCGACGGATCAACCAGATAGAGGGGGAGGCCTTGGGGAATATGAAAGCGCCCGCGACCCCTACGTCGCCGCCGGTGTCCTTCTTGGCGCAGCAGCTGCGGGTGCCCGTGCCTGCGACCCCCCCGGGGTGCAGTCGTGCGGGGAGATCGAGCGGCGGGTGGGGGCGGAGGCAGGGGGGAAGAAGATGGAGACTGTAATGAGCGCAGGGGAGGGGGTGGATTTCACTTTCGACGCGCAGGACATCTTGTCGGCTCTGCACTTCTAAGCAAAGTGGGGGGGGGGGATGAGGGCTGGCGATAGGCAAAGGAATTCAGGGTAAATGGTGATACTGAGGGGCTTTTTTACGCGACCCCTCTAGCACGAATGTAGGACGATAAATAGGAGAAGAGGAGGGATATGAAGGAGACGAGGGGGAGGGAGGGGCAAACGCGCATGGGAACCCACAGAGATGGCGCCTGCCTGGCGCCCCCCGGAGGCGTCTGATGGAAAGGGGAAGTGCGAACAACAGGGAGGGAGGCAGAGGGGAAAGGAGTACAAAATGATGACTCTATCGTTCGAGCGTCAAAGTGACGCTCCGTCATCAGGAGTCCAGCGGGTTTGGCCTGGCTTGTATAGGAGAGAGATCTAGGAAAGAAGCTCGTAAGATGGAAAGGGGAACTGCAGAGCGTGAGAAATAGAGGAGAGGGCTCAGGGACAAGGAAGGCGGAGGGAGCCGAGTTTTGGCGACAGGATGGGTACCAGTTATGGATTCCACCTTTAGTATCTGCACACAACACACACACTAGGGGAGAGATGCGACCCCCGGGACTTGGAGCGAGTGAGCACCGTGAAAGGGCTCTCCTGTTCTTGTCTTCTCTCTCCCCTGCCCCCCTGCGTACGAGATGTCAGTCGCCTGTGACGCTCGCCATTGTTTGCGCTCCGCTGGTCGCATTGCTATTGCTTTCCTCCAGCCTGTCCTTGCTTTGTACCCTCCTAATGGCGGTGATCCTTTCTGACTTTCTACTCATTTACTCACCATAAATAGCGGAGGCTCAAGTACAGGACCGCGCATGCAAGCGCAAGCAAAAGATCGATAGAAAAAAAATAGAAAGCTGAGCAGGCTGGGACGGGGAAATAATTTGAAGAACGCAAAGAAAATCAAAAAGAGTAAGCATGGCATGATGTCGCAGTCCGGTTGCTTTTTTCTTTGTGCTCCCTTTGCGTTCTACTCGTTAGTTGCAGCACACAGATGCCACGCGGGATGATATTGTCTCAAGCCGCCTGCAGACGGTCTTTGTGCAGCGTTCGGTCTTTGTACACGCCTGTTACCACCACCAGGGTCTAGACCAAGCGGGTCGATAGGCTGGAAACACCTTCCTCCGCCAGCTCGTCCCTCTCCTCTCCCTCTCCTTGCGTCACGAGACCCTCGTATCGTCCTCTCCCAGCCCCTCTTCCATCCCGTGGAGAGGCAAATTCATCTCTTGGTTGACCGGCGGCACACGAACCAGTGGGGCTAACCGTCATCTCATAATCTACCTGTTGTGGACGTCCCACCCGTGATCGCCCCTCCCTCAACCCGTTTCTTCCAAGCACGCCCCCACTCCCACCTCCCCTGTGCAGAATTTTCCGCCGCACCAAAAAACCAACGATCGCCAGAATGCCGATGACCAAAAGGACCCATCGCCAAAGTTCCCGGGCCCCACTCCCCACGCCCCCAACCCAGGCACCCGAAGCTGTCGTAGCCCGCGTTGGCGGGTAGAGACTACGCTGGTCCTGACAGGGGACTGCCCCCCCGCAAGGCAAGATCTCTCCCCCAGCAGATTTGCTATTCGCGCGCAGGCAAGCCTGGTCGCACGACCCCACCACCATAAAGAGGTACTCGGTGCCAGGTGCCAAGCCGGTCACTGTGTGGGTGGTCATCCCTTCCGCAACATCGCCCACGTAACTCGTTGGGAGTGGCCCCCTCGCCCGTGGTCTCAGCCGTTTGGCCTCTTGCCGCATAACGCTCCACCCCACAGACAGTGTGCAAGACCGGCGCTTCTGCTGGGCTTGCTGACTGACGAAAAGCCTGCAGGACCGCCTCAGGAAAAGCGAAGACCTTGTATCTTACGCCATGCGCCTGCATCCCTCTTCCCCCTCCACGGCCCGATTTCTTCCCCGGCACCGTCAAGGTAGCGGCAGGCCAGGTCACCGTCACGCTATCCCTGTGTACGTGCCTCAAGGAGGGGGCAGGCGATCCTGTCGCCGGGGCCAGTACGGGCGCGATGGCGTGACCCTCTGTCGTCATCGCCACACGCAGACTGTATACCCCTGTTCCGTTCACTGCCACGAAGAGCGAGTCCTCCGCCACGCCCTTGATGTCGATGCGAGGCATGGCCTGAGCCCCGGGCAACGGGCGGCATCCCTCTCGAGTACACGTCTGTGTGGAGTCTGCCAGGTACCGATAGTCGTGCTCGGTCGGGTAGAGGCCGACGCACGAGCCGTCGCAGACCGCCAGGCTCATGGAGCCCGTGCAGGGCTCCAACACCAGCTGCACATCCCCGCCTTGCTGGGCATACATTTGATAGCGCTTGCTGCCCATTCTCCCGCCCACAGTGATGTCCACAGCCTCCAGATTCGATGAGACGAGGCCGTCGGGCGGAGGAGGGTGGCGGCGGGTGGGTAAGATAGTCACGTCGTGGTTGGTGCTGGCCGTGATGGTGAATCCCCCCCCCTCGACGGCCCTACTGACTCCTCCGCCCTCGGGATGATAGACAGTGATGAAATAGAGGCAGGGCTCGCCGGCCGTCTGAGGATTGCAGAAGCCGTTGTTGGGATTGTATTTATCATGCGCGAGGAAGACTGTGTTATAGGCTTGCGCCGCAATGTGCCTCGTCTGGTAGTGGTCAGGGTGGGGATACTCGTCCTCAGAAGTGCACTGGCTCTCGGCGCACGACCACACGTACAGCTCCAAGGGGTCACAAGGGCAGCCTACGCGACAGGTCTCCAGCCCCTCCCACGTAAACGTGGTAGCGTTACATACGGGCTCGAGCACGACTGAGACGTGCGCAGCCTCGTCTTCTCCAAAGAGAGCTGAAGGTGGGGAGACCAGAAACCTGTAGTAGGCCACATAAGCTTTCGACGAATCCGCCGGCGGTTCTGCAGTGGAGGTATCACACGACCCATCGGCGCGACGCCTCTTGCAGATTGCCCCCAGCCGCGTATTCCCGTGCTGCGGTCTCCCCGGCAAAAGTTTGGTGTGGCCGCTCCCCGTTGTGAGTGTCAGGGTGAACGTCGTGTCGGCTGTGTTGTCGTAAGCAAAAACGCCCACATACAGGGAGTGGCCCGGCGAAAGCATGTACGGCGCGCACGCACTCGTATTCACGCGCGTGTTCCCCACCTCTTCACAGGGCAAATCGTGCAAGATCACTAACTCGTCGCTTTGATAGGTCTGCGCCATCCACGTGTAATTGCCACAGACGTAAGAGGCCGTCCCCGTCTCCCCCTCACTGCTGCCCGGGGGTCGCACGCAGGCGGGGCGGGGGTGTAGGGTGCTGGCCAGGATATCGGGGTCTCCAGACAGGGCCGTCACGGCCACCCGCACGTCCTCCTTCCGCGCAAGCCGGTGCACGAACCACGCCATGCGCCCAGGCGCGAGGCTTTGCTGGACAGGCACGCCTTCCTGTAAGAAGATGAGGCTCTGGGAGAAGGAGGCGAGGATGCTGAAGGTCGAGGCATCCTCCAGGCCCCGCACGCCGATCGCGAAGCGTGTCCGGTTGCGGTGGGGCCCGGGAATGACGACCTCGTTGCGCCCCCTGGAGTTGCTGCGCGAGGAGTACCGCCAGCTGGTCGGGTCCTCGGGCAAAGGCAGCCGGGAGGGGTCGACGCGGTCCGCCACGAAGATCTCTGCGTGTCCTGAAAAGAGGGTCAGACTCACGCGCAGGCCCTCCGTGGACGAGCCCAGCACGGCGGAGAAGTACTGCATGTTGTCCCTGTCGACATGCCCGACCTGCGGCCGTCCTCCCGCCAACGGCACGATGCTCATCGCCTCCACGGAGGCCGTCAGGACGTAGGAGGTGTTCGTGAAGGCCGCCACCGTCACCAGAAAGTCGCATTCGGAGCAGAAATGGGCATCCGATGGCACGATCTCCACGACGTCGTCCCCAACCTGGTCACCCTTCCAGTGGTAATGCTCCTTGCTGGGCAGCACTTGTTGGGTATCCTCGTTGTCGTCATCCGCCGCTGGTGGTTCCACGGCCAAGATGTAGAGGTCCGCATCGCCCGACAGGGTCACGGCCGAAAAGAGCAGATGGGCGTTCGAGTCTCGGCTGTAAATTTTGTAGTGCGCGGCCCCACCTTTGACGAGATGGCCGGTGACGGGAACGGCATTTTGGAGCGTCACCAGCCCCGTCTCGACCCGCAGCGTGTATTCGCCCCCTTGCCCGGCGTACCCGTACACAGCCAGGTACACAGTACACCCGGTGCAAAAGACTCCCTCCTCCTGGAGCTCCGCCGCGGAGTACGTGATCTCCTCCACGCCCGCCCAACTGGTGCTCCTCAGGTCGAAGGTGTCCTCGCCTGGCTCCCGATCCCGCGAGGTCGTGAGGAAAAGGTCCTGGTCCGCGACATCGTCCCAGTCGTCCGACCAGACGTCCCAGTCGTCCGCCTCGTCCTTGTCCTCGCCCCACAGGTCTTGCGGCGTCAGCACAAATTGCAAGCTGACAGTGTCGGGAGGCACGTAAAAGGAGTAGTACACGTACTCTCCTTCGTTCACCTCCCCCGCCTGAGGCAAGCCGGGGAAAAGCTCGATCGGCTCCCGCCAGCCCTGGTGCAATGAGACCAGGAGGGAGAAGGACGCGTTTTCGTAGCCATACACAGAGATAAAGTAGTCACAGGCCAGGCCCCGGGATGGGTCCGGCGCGCAGTGCGTCTTCATGTCGCTGCACTGCAACGTCAGCGTGTCCGGGCCCAGGGACCGGCTCGCCCACGTGTGGTTGGTCGCGCTCGGGCGGGCGTTGGGGGCGGGGGCCACGAAAAGGTCGGGGTCGCCGTTGAAGGGCGTCAAGTGGATGCTCACATCGGCCTCCGGGTCCGTCAGCTTGAACGAGAAGTACAAGTACTCGCCCTCGCCCACCTCGTCGCGCAGGGCTACCCCGTCCTGCAAGGCCACGATGCCCTCGGCCCTCCTAGCCACCAAGGAGTACCGAGCCGGCGGCACCACGCTCTTGCCGAACACGCCCAGGACAAAGTAACAGTCCTTCTCGCAGGGGGGAAAGAGCGTGCGAGGGACGAGCAGGCGGTCACTTCCTCTCGACGTGGACTTCGCCGTCCAATTCCGGACCTTGTTATGGGCCGCATCGTAGACGGGCCGGCCCTCGAAGGTCTGCGAGACGAAGACATCGGCCTGCCCCCGAATCACGCTCAAAACCACGTCCATGTCCACGTTTCCTGCGCCCGTCCGCACTTGGTAGTACTGGAATCGGTGGAAGCGCACCATTCCCGCCGTAGGGGTGCCTGGGACCAGCAAGGGCATGCTCGTCGACGCGTTGTCCGCCGCGACGAGAAGGCTGTAGGAGGCCGCCCCCCCGCCCCCTCGAGGCGCTGCCACGGCCAGCCAGAGCTTGCCCGGGTGCCGGCATGGCGCCCCGCCGGGCCCTGTCCCTGAGGACACGTTGACGTGCAGGACCTGGTCTTCGCGGCTGTCGAGCGCCCACATGTGCGTCGTCGCGTTCGGGTAAGCGAGTGAGCACGAGGCGTATACCTGCGGCCGCCCGGCCTCCGGCGTCAAAGTCACGGCCAACCCCAAAGCCTCCCCACCCTGCCCCCCTCCCTCGCTCCGTCCCTGCCAGTCCACCACGTAGAAGGACGAGGAAGCGGCTGCCACTGCCCCTCGCACCGGCACTCCTAGCTGCAGCTGTTGCTGTGTCGTGCTCAGGGTCGCCACCAGGGAGTAAGGCCCTGCGTCGTAGCCATACACCGCCACGTAGACGGAGCACCCCGTGCAGTAGTGCGGGCCGCCAGGCGCGAGCAAGACCTCGTCGTTGTCGCTCCAGGACGTGGATCGCGCGTCGAAGTTCTCTTTTCCCGGCTCTTTCTCTGCGCTGAAGGTCACGTACAAGTCTTGGTCCGTGTCGTCCTCAGGCAGAAGCGTGATGCGCACCAGGGGCTCCACGGCCCCGTCGACCCCGGCCGGTATTCGGAATTGGTAATAGTGGTAGGCGCTCTTGGCCACCTCGCCGCTTTGGGGGAGGCCGGGTATCAGGACGGAGGGATTGAGCTAGGGGAAATTGCAAAACAAGAGAGCGAATGAGAAGGGGCAGCAGGCAGGCGGAAAAGAGAACACGAGCGACACAAGCCCAAAGACGGACGTTCCTCCCCCACCACCTACAACCCGACGCCCACGACGCTTTTCTCGCCCTCCACGCCACCTACCCATCCCGTGTTCAGCGAGGCCATGATCGAGAAGCTCGCGCGCGACCACGCATACACCCCGACGTACACAGGACAACCCACCCCTAGGCTCGGGTCCGGCTCGCAGTGTCCCCGCAGCTCCGCCGCCTGTACGGTCAGGGAGTCCGCGCCGAAGCTCCGACTAGCCCACGTATGGTTGCCTTTGGTGGGGCGCATGACGGGGGGCACGCCAACGTACAAGTCGGGGTCACCGCTGAGAGGGGTGAGGGCCAGCGTCAAGTCCAGCTGCGGGTTGACCACCAGGATCTTGTACCAGGCGTAGGCCTTCGCGGCCACGGTGTCGCGCACCGCCACGCCATCGTGCAGTGTCAGGGTCGAATCCAGCGTTTTGGCCAACAGTCGGAACTCGCTCGAGGCAAATTGTCGACCCAACACGCCCACGATCGCGAAGCAACCAGAGCCCCCCCCCCCTCCCTTCCCGTCGCCGCCCCGCCCTGGCCCCGCAGTCCTTGAAAAGCGAATGCTTCACGGTCAACCTGTCATCGCCTTCCTGCGCGCTGCTCAGGCTATAGCTCGACACCACCCCCGTGGTCGCATCTATTCGCGGACGCCCCTCGTACGAGTCCGACACGTACATGTCTGCCTCGCCACTGGTGACGGTCAAAACGAGCTCCACGTCCGTGTAGTCAGCCCCGCCCACGCGCACGGCGAAGTAGGCCATGGCCCCGTTGTGGGCCCGCCCGGGGGTCTGCAGGCCAGGCAGGAGGCGGGGAATGCTGCCCGCCGCGTCCGTGGACACGAGCAAGGAGAGGGAAGCGAGAGAGTCGGCGGCCACGGCCAGGGTCAGGTTGCTCCCGGCATCACAGCCCTTGTTGGTGCCCAAGGCGGTGTCGATCACGAGGCTTTGCCCGGACAGCGTGGCCGTTCCCTCCAGCTCCCAATCGTGCACAGTGGCGTTGGGCCGGCTGGAGCGACACGAGGCGTAGAGCCGCGGGGCGGGACCGGACTGGGGCGAGACCGAGACGCGGAGGCTCCCCACGTCCGCCGCCCCCGGCCACGGCACTGTCAAACGCTGCGCCAGCGTGGGCCGCAGGGTCAAGGATATGGGCTGGTCCAGCTGCAGGCGGATCGGCTCCGTGAAGGCCGAGAGCAGCAAGGAAAAGGAGGCCTCGCGAAAGCCATACACCCCAATCCGGACCTGACACCGCCCTTCGGGACACCACCGCTGGAACCGCGGGTCGTGCGGGCCCAGGACGATGCGGTCGACCGCCGCGCCCCAGTCCGAGCTCTGGTACTGGTAGTGCTCGCCGCTGGGCCGCTCTCCGTCCAGGGTCACGTACATGTCGGGGTCCCCCAACAGCGGGTGCAGCAACACCTCCAGATCCACCGCCGGCGTCGCGCCTGTGCTCGCGTCCACTCCCTGCCCCCCCCCCGTCGCCGGCCAAGGCCTTGGGCGACAGGTCGAAGCTGTACTGCCGGAAAGTCCCCGCCGTCACCGCGTCGCTCTGAGGCCTGCCCAAGGCCAGCGGCACGGGCTCCGAGTTGTTCCAGCGAGCCAGGAGCGAGAAGCCCCCCCCCAGGTACCCAAAGACCCCGACGCGGTAGACACAGGCCGCAGGCGCTTGCCCCGGATGCGCCGGCGGCTGGTGCTGGCAGTTCTTAGGATCCTCGTCCACGATCACCAGGGAATCAGCCCCCAAGTGGGAGGAGGCCCACTCGTATCGCTCGCGGGTGGGAAGAGCCAGGTCCGAGCCCAAGGAGACGTACAAGTCCACGTCCCCGCCTAGGGGGGTCGCCGTCAGGACCAGATCTTGCCCCGAGCGCCCTGAGCCGACGACTTCATAGTACCGGTAGGACTGCCAATCGACAACGTGGGAAGGGAAAGGACGTTAGAGATGAGGAGAAGGAGGGCAAGAGGCAGGGATAACGGACGATGGGGAAGGATGGGGGTGTAAGGGGCACTCTCAGTGGCGACGACCCGACGTAGGAATAAGCAAGCAGAGATTGTTTGGGGCCATGCTTGAGGAAGGATATCAAGTATGTCGTTACGTGACCAGAACGCGAGTGGTACTTAATCATCATCACCAAGCGGAATAATCCCTGACGCTTCATTCCGAAAGCTCTCTCGTCCGTCTCTCGCTTCTCAACCCCGTTCCAACCAACTCACATTCGATGCTAGCTGGCCTTCAACCACATGGTTTGGAGGAAGAAGTGTGACGGGGGCATCCGCAGCGCTACACCAATGCAGGCAATAGCACAGTGCTACTAGTAGCAGCCATTTTCCTGCGGTTCCTGCGCCAGAACGTGAGAAGACCAATCCGCCGACTATGGGCCGTAGCCTTTTCTCTGTAGCATGTATGAGCTGTGGGCGTGGCCCAATATTCCACGTTTGCGGCGGCATTTTAATTTTTCCTGTGCCTGCGGTCCAGATGTGTGGGCCACCCCACTTGAAGATCTCAAGGCCCTGACCAAGCGAAAAGATACTGAAACCGTAATGATGACCGCTCTTCCGTTCAAGCGGGTATACACACCCTGGCCCTGTGGTACAATGATCCGGTTGTGTAGCCATCGATTATTTTATGTGAAAGAGACATCGTGCACGTGACAAAGACTAAGAAAAGAACACGCTTGCGGCTTTTCTT